>NW_026289583.1:0-20000 GCF_023373465.1 Oncorhynchus keta | reverse complement strand
AGGCCTTGTCCTAAATCTGTCTTCCCTACTGTTGAAGGTACTGACAGGCCTTGTCCTAAATCTGTCTTCCCTACTGTTGAAGGTACTGACAGGCCTTGTCCTAAATCTGTCTTCCCTACTGCTGAAGGTACTTTGTCCTAAATCTGTCTTCCCTACTGCTGAAGGTACTGACAGGCCTTGTCCTAAATCTGTCTTTCCCTACTACTGAAGGTACTGACAGGCCTGTCCCAAATCTGTGCGCTTGTAACGCCAGGGTAGTGGGTTCGATTCCCGGGACCACCCATACGTAGAATGTATGCACACATGACTGTAAGTCGCTTTGGATAAAAGCGTCTGCGAAATGGCATATATTATTATATTATTATTACTGCCCCTGGAGGTGTAGAGATGTACTGCCCCTAGAGGTGTAGAGATGTACTGCCCCTGAGGTGTAGAGATGTACTGCCCCCTGGAGGTGTAGAGATGTACTGCCCCCTGGGTGTAGAGATGTACTGAGGTGTAGAGATGTACTGCCCCCTGGAGGTGTAGAGATGTACTGCCCCCTGGAGGTGTAGAGATGTACTGCCCTGGAGGTGTAGAGATGTACTGCCCCCTGGAGGTGTAGAGATGTACTGCCCCTGGAGGTGTAGAGATGTACTGCCCCTGGAGGTGTAGAGATGTACTGCCCCCTGGAGGTGTAGAGATGTACCCCCTGGAGGTGTTGAGATGTACTGCCCCTGGAGGTGTTGAGATGTACTGCCCCTGAGGTGTAGAGATGTACTGCCCCTGGAGGTGTAGAGATGTACTGCCCCTGGAGGTGTTGAGATGTACTGCCCCCTGGAGGTGTTGATGTACTGCCCCTGAGGTGTGGAGATGTACTGCCCCCTGGAGGTGAGAGATGTACTGCCCCCTGGAGGTGTGGAGATGTACTGCCCCCTGGAGGTGAGGAGATGTACTGCCCCCTGGAGGTGTTGAGATGTACTGCCCCTGGAGGTGTTGAGATGTACTGCCCCCTGGAGGTGTTGAGATGTACTGCCCCTAGAGGTGTTGAGATGTACTGCCCCTGGAGGTGTTGAGATGTACTGCCCCCTGGAGGTGTTGAGATGTACTGCCCCTGGAGGTGTAGAGATGTACTGCCCCCTGGAGGTGTGGAGATGTACTGCCCCTGGAGGTGAGGAGATGTACTGCCCCTGGAGGTGAGGAGATGTACTGCCCCCTGGAGGTGAGAGATGTACTGCCCCTGGAGGTGTGGAGATGTACTGCCCCTGGAGGTGTGGAGATGTACTGCCCCTGGAGAGATGTACTGCCCCCTGGAGGTGTTGGAGATGTACTGCCCCCCCCTGGAGGTGTTGAGATGTACTGCCCCTGGAGGTGTGTTGAGATGTACTGCCCCCTGGAGGTGAGGAGATGTACTGCCCCCTAGAGGTGTAGAGATGTACTGCCCCTAGAGGTGTTGAGATGTACTGCCCCCTAGAGGTGAGAGATGTACTGCCCCTAGAGGTGTTGAGATGTACTGCCCCTGAGGTGTAGAGATGTGCCCCTGAGGTGAGATGTACTGCCCCCTGGAGGTGTAGAGATGTACTGAGAGATGTACTGCCCTGGAGGTGTAGAGATGTACTGCCCCCTGGAGGTGTAGAGATGTACTGCCCCTGGAGGTGTTGAGATGTACTGCCCCTGGAGGTGTTGAGATGTACTGCCCCCTGGAGGTGAGATGTACTGCCCCTGGAGGTGAGAGATGTACTGCCCCTGGAGGTGTACTGCCCCTGGAGATGTGTACTGCCCCTGGAGGTGAGAGATGTACTGCCCTGGAGGTGAGGAGAGATGTAGATGCTGCCCCTGGAGGTGTTGAGATGTACTGCCCTGAGGTGTAAGAGATGTACTGCCCCTGGAGGTGTAGAGATGTACTGCTCCCTGGAGGTGTAGAGATGTAATGCCCCCTAGAGGTGTTGAGATGTACTGCCCCCTGGAGGTGTACTGCCCCTGGAGGTGAGGAGATGTACTGCCCTGGAGGTGAGGAGATGTACTGCCCCCTGAGGTGAGGAGATGTACTGCCCCCTGGAGGTGAGGAGATGTACTGCCCCCTGGAGGTGTAGAGATGTACTGCCCCCTGAGGTGTTGAGATGTACTGCCCCTGAGGTGAGAGATGTACTGCCCCTAGAGGTGTTGAGATGTACTGCCCCCTGGAGGTGTGAGATGTACTGCCCCCAGGAGGTGTTGAGATGTACTGCCCCTGGAGGTGTTGAGATGTACTGCCCCTGGAGGTGTTGAGATGTACTGCCCCCTGGAGGTGTTGAGATGTACTGCCCCTGGAGGTGAGGAGATGTACTGCCCCCTGAGGTGTTGAGATGTACTGCCCCTGGAGGTGTTGAGATGTACTGCCCCTGGAGGTGTAGAGATGTACTGCCCCCTGGAGGTGTAGAGATGTACTGCCCCCTGGAGGTGTTGAGATGTACTGCCCCCTGGAGGTGTAGAGATGTACTGCCCTGGAGGTGTAGAGATGTACTGCCCCCTGGAGGTGAGGAGATGTACTGCCCCCAGAGGTGTTGAGATGTACTGCCCCTGGAGGTGTAGAGATGTACTGCCCCCTGGAGGTGTTGAGATGTACTGCCCCCTGGAGGTGTTGAGATGTACTGCCCCCTGGAGGTGTAGAGATGTACTGCCCCCTGGAGGTGTAGAGATGTACTGCCCCCTGGAGGTGAGGAGATGTACTGCCCCCTAGAGGTGTTGAGATGTACTGCCCCTGAGGTGTACTGCCCCCTGGAGGTGAGGAGATGTACTGCCCCCTGGAGGTGTGGAGATGTACTGCCCCCTGGAGGTGTAGAGATGTACTGCCCCCTAGAGGTGTTGAGATGTACTGCCCCCTGAGGTGTAGAGATGTACTGCCCCTGAGGTGTAGAGATGTACTGTGGAGGTGTTGAGATGTACTGCCCCCTGGAGGTGTAGAGATGTACTGCCCCTGGAGGTGAGATGTACTGCCCCTGAGAGGTGTAGAGATGTACTGCCCCTGAGGTGTAGAGATGTACTGCCCCTGGAGGTGAGGAGATGTACTGCTCCTGGAGGTGAGGAGATGTACTGCCCCTGGAGGTGAGGAGATGTACTGCCCCTGGAGGTGAGGAGATGTACTGCCCCCTGGAGGTGTAGATGTACTGCCCCTGGAGGTGTGGAGATGTACTGCCCCTGAGGTGTAGAGATGTACTGCCCCTAGAGGTGTAGAGATGTACTGCCCCCTGGAGGTGTAGAGATGTACTGTAGGTGTAGAGATGTACTGCCCCTGAGGTGTAGAGATGTACTGCCCCCTAGAGGTGTGAGATGTACTGCCCCTGGAGGTGTAGAGATGTACTGCCCCCTGGAGGTGGATGTACTGCCCCCTGGAGGTGTAGAGATGTACTGCCCCCTGAGGTGAGAGATGTACTGCCCCCTGGAGGTGAGGAGATGTACTGCCCCCTGGAGGTGAGGAGAGATGTACTGCCCCTGGAGGTGAGGAGATGTACTGCCCCCCTGGAGGTGTAGAGATGTACTGCCCCCTGAGGTGTTGAGATGTACTGCCCCCTGGAGGTGTTGAGATGTACTGCCCCCTGTAGAGATGTACTGCCCCAGAGGTGTAGAGATGTACTGCCCCTGGAGGTGTTGAGATGTACTGCTCCCTGGAGGTGTTGAGATGTACTGCCCCCTGGAGGTGTTGAGATGTACTGCCCCCTGGAGGTGTAGAGATGTACTGCCCCCTAGAGGTGTTGAGATGTACTGCCCCCTAGAGGTGTTGAGATGTACTGCCCCCTGGAGGTGTAGAGATGTACTGCCCCCTGGAGGTGGGTGTGGAGATGTACTGCCCCCTGGAGGTGTTGAGATGTACTGCCCCCTGGAGGTGTTGAGATGTACTGCCCCCTAGAGGTGTTGAGATGTACTGCCCCCTGGAGGTGTTGAGATGTACTGCCCCCTGGAGGTGTAGAGATGTACTGCCCCCTAGAGGTGTGGAGATGTACTGCCCCTGGAGGTGTAGAGATGTACTGCCCCTGGGTGAGTGTTGAGATGTACTGCCCCCTGGAGGTGAGGAGATGTACTGCCCCTGGAGGTGTAGAGATGTACTGCCCCCTGGAGGTGTAGAGATGTACTGCCCCCTGAGGTGTTGAGATGTACTGCCCCCTGGAGGTGTGAGATGTACTGCCCCCTGGAGGTGTAGAGATGTACTGCCCCCTGGAGGTGTAGAGATGTACTGCCCCCTGGAGGTGTTGAGATGTACTGCCCCCTGGAGGTGAGAGATGTACTGCCCCCTGGAGGTGTTGAGATGTACTGCCCCTGGAGGTGTAGAGATGTACTGCCCCCTGGAGGTGTAGAGATGTACTGCCCCCTGGAGGTGTAGAGATGTACTGCCCCTGAGGTGTTGAGATGTACTGCCCCCTAGAGGTGTTGAGATGTACTGCCCCCTGGAGGTGTAGAGATGTACTGCCCCCTGGAGGTGTTGAGATGTACTGCCCCTGGGTGTTGAGATGTACTGCCCCCTGATGTACTGTGGAGGTGAGATGTACTGCCCCTGGAGGTGTTGAGATGTACTGCCCCCTGGAGGTGTGAGATGTACTGCCCCTGGAGGTGAGGAGATGTACTGCCCCTGGAGGTGTTGAGATGTACTGCCCTGGAGGTGTAGAGATGTACTGCCCCCTACTGCCCCTGGAGGTGTTGAGATGTACTGCCCCTGGAGGTGTAGAGATGTACTGCCCCCTGGAGGTGTAGAGATGTACTGCCCCCTGGAGGTGTTGAGATGTACTGCCCTAGAGGTGTTGAGATGTACTGCCCCTGGAGGTGTAGACTGCCCTGGAGATGTACTGCCCCTGGAGGTGTGGAGATGTACTGATGAGGAGATACTGCCCCCTGGAGGTGTTGAGATGTACTTCCCTGGATGTACTGCCCCCTGGAGGTGTTGAGATGTACTGCCCCTGGAGGTGTAGAGATGTACTGCCCCTAGAGGTGTAGAGATGTACTGCCCCCTGGAGGTGTTGAGATGTACTGCCCCCTGGAGGTGTTGAGATGTACTGCCCCCTGGAGGTGTAGAGATGTACTGCCCCTGGAGGTGTAGAGATGTACTGCCCCTAGAGGTGTAGAGATGTACTGCCCCTAGAGGTGTTGAGATGTACTGCCCCCTGGAGGTGTAGAGATGTACTGCCCCTGGAGGTGAGAGAGATGTACTGCCCCCTGGAGGTGTAGAGATGTACTGCCCCTGGAGGTGTAGAGATGTACTGCCCCCTGGAGGTGTAGGAGATGTACTGCCCTGTTGAGATGTACTGCCCTGGAGGTGTAGAGATGTACTGCCCCTGGAGGTGTAGAGATGTACTGCCCCCAGAGGTGTGAGATGTACTGCCCCTGGAGGTGTTGAGATGTACTGCCCCCTGGAGGTGAGGAGATGTACTGCCCCTGGAGGTGTTGGAGATGTACTGCCCCTGGAGGTGAGGAGATGCTGCCCCAGGTGTTGACTGCCCCCTGGAGGTGTGGAAAGCCTGCCCCCTGGAGGTGTGGAGATGTACTGCCCCATGTAGAGATGTACTGCCCCCTGGAGGTGTTGAAAGCCTGCCCCAGGTGATGTACTGGTCCATGTTGAGATGTACTGCCCCTGGAGGTGTTGAGATGTACTGCCCCCTGGAGGTGTTGAGATGTACTGCCCCTGGAGGTGTGAGATGTACTGCCCCCTGGAGGTGTAGAGATGTACTGCCCCTGGAGGTGTGGTCCATGTACTGCCCCCTGGAGGTGTTGAGATGTACTGCCCCAGGGATGTACTGGTCCCTGGAGGTGTGGAGATGTACTGCCCCTAGAGGTGGTGTGGAGATGTACTGCTCCCTGAGGTGTAGAGATGTACTGCCCCCTGGAGGTGTTGAGATGTACTGCCCCCTGGAGGTGTAGATGTACTGCCCATGTAGAGATGTACTGCCCCTAGAGGTGTAGAGATGTACTGCCCTAGAGGTGTAGAGATGTACTGCCCCCTAGATGTAGAGATGTACTGCCCCCTGGAGGTGTAGAGATGTACTGCCCCAGAGGAGATGTACTGTATGTTGAGATGTACTGCCCCCTGGAGGTGTTGAGATGTACTGCCCCTGGAGGTGTTGAGATGTACTGCTGAGGTGTAGAGATGTACTGCCCCTGGAGGTGTAGAGATGTACTGCCCCCTGGAGGTGTGGAGATGTACTGCCCCCTGAGGTGTGAGATGTACTGCCCCTGGAGGTGTGGAGATGTACTGCCTGAGGTGGAGATGTACTGCCCCCTAGAGGTGTTGAGATGTACTGCCCCTGGAGGTGTTGAGATGTACTGCCCCTGGAGGTGTGGAGATGTACTGCCCCCTGGAGGTGTAGAGATGTACTGCCCTGGAGGTGTAGAGATGTACTGCCCCCAGAGGTGAGGGATGTACTGCCCCCTGGAAAGGTACTGCCCCTGAGGTGTTGTACTAGATGGGGTACTGAGATGTACTGCCCTGGAGGTGTTGAGATGTGAGGTGTAGATGTACTGCCCCCTTGAGGTGTTGAGATGTACTGCCCCTGGAGGTGAGAGGAGGTACGCTGTTGAGATGTACTGCCACAGGGATGCTGGCCCATGTTGACAGGTGTGGAAAGCCTTCCACAGGGATGCTGGGTCCATGTTGACTTACAAGGTGTATGGGAAAGCCTTCCACAGGCATGCTGGTCCATGTTGACTCTACAAGGTGTTGAAAGCCTTCCACAGGCATGCTGGTCCATGGACGCTACAAGGTTAGCCTGAAAGCCTTCACAAGGGATGCTGATCCATGTTGACTCAAAGGTGCCTTGATGCCTTCCACTGGGATGCTGGTATGGACGCTACCAAAGGTTAGCCTTCTGGGGATGCTGGTCCATGTTGACTCTACAAGGTGTTGGACGCTCCACAGGATGCTGGTCCATGTTGACTCTGCAAGGTGTAGCCTCCTGCTGGTCCATGTTGACGCTACAAGGTGTGGAAAGCCTTCCACAGGGATGCTGTCCATGTTGGACTCTACAAGGTGTGGAAAGCCTTCACAGGGGATGCTGGCCCATGTTGACTCTACAAGGTGTAGAAAGCCTTCCACAGGGATGTTCGCTGTTGACTCTACAAGGTGGCTAAAGCCTTCCACAGGACGCTGGTCCATGGTTAGATGGGTGATGTTCACTGTTAGGGGGTATTGACGCTACCAAGATGCTGTAGCCTGATGTTCAGCTGTAATGGGGGTACGGACGCTACCAGAGGTTAGCCTCTGATGTTCACAGGGGTATGACGCTACCAAAGGTTAGCTCTTGATGTTCACTGTATCGGACGCTACCATTGATTGGTATGATGGATGTGTTGATTTGATGTGCATTGATGGTATAGATGGGTATTGAGGTTAGCCTCTGATTGTTCATGTTGGGGGTATTGATTGATGTATAGATGGAGTGTTATTGATGTATAGATGGGTTATTGATTGATGTAGCCTGTATTGATTGATGTATAGATGGATGTATTGATTGATGTATAGATGGGTGTATTGATTGATGTATAGATGGATGCTACCATTGAGGTTAGCCTATGAATGTATTGATTGAAGGTATGAAGTACCATCTCCTGCTCATCGGCGCCTGCTGCAGAGCCCCAGAACCAGACCTCGTAAATCTACTGTTGGAGCCATGTTCACTGTTGGGGGCATGGACGCTACCAAAGGTTAGCCTCTGATGTTCACTGTAATGGGTACGGACGCTACCAAAGGTTAGCCTCTGATGTTCACTGTAATGGGTACGGACGCTACCAAAGGTTAGCCTCTGATGTTCACTGTAATGGGTATGGACGCTACCAAAGGTTAGCCTCTGATGTTCAATGTAAGGGGTATGGACGCTACCAAAGGTTAGCCTCTGATGTTCACTATAGGGGGTACGGACGCTACCAAAGGTTAGCCTCTGATGTTCAATGTTGGGTACAGACGCTACCAAAAGGTTAGCCTCTGATGTTCGCTGTAATGGGTATGGACGCTACCAGAGGTTAGCCTCTGATGTTCACTGTAATGGGTATGGACGCTACCAAAGGTTAGCCTCTGATGTTCACTGTAATGGGTACGGACGCTACCAAAGGTTAGCCTCTGATGTTCAATGTAATGGGTACGGACGCTACCAAAGGTTAGCCTGTGATGTTCAATGTAATGAGTACGGACGCTACCAAAGGTTAGCCTCTGATGTTCACTATAGGGGGTACGGACGCTACCAAAGGTTAGCCTCTGATGTTCAATGTAATGGGTACGGACGCTACCAAAGGTTAGCCTTTGATGTTCAATGTAATGGGTACGGACGCTACCAAAGGTTAGCCTCTGATGTTCACTGTAATGGGTACGGACGCTACCAAAGGTTAGCCTCTGATGTTCACTATAGGGGGTACGGACGCTACCAAAGGTTAGCCTCTGATGTTCAATGTAATGGGTACGGACGCTACCAAAGGTTAGCCTCTGATGTTCACTATAGGGGGTACGGACGCTACCAAAGGTTAGCCTCTGATGTTCACTATAGGGGGTATGGACGCTACCAAAGGTTAGCCTCTGATGTTCACTGTAATGGGTACGGACGCTACCAAAGGTTAGCCTCTGATGTTCACTGTAATGGGTACGGACGCTACCAAAGGTTAGCCTCTGATGTTCACTGTAATGGGTACGGACGCTACCAAAGGTTAGCCTCTGATGTTCACTGTAATGGGTACGGACGCTACCAAAGGTTAGCCTCTGATGTTCACTGTAATGGGTACGGACGCTACCAAAGGTTAGCCTCTGATGTTCACTGTAATGGGTATGGACGTACCAAAGGTTAGCCTCTGATGTTCACTGTAATGGGTAACGCAACCAAAGGTTAGCCTATGTTCACTATTAACGCTACCAAAGGTTAGCCTCTGATGTTCACTGTAATGGGTATTACGCTTACCAAAGGTTAGCCTATGTTCACTGTATTAAACGCTTACCAAAGGTTAGCCTCTGATGTTCACTGTAATGGGTATTACGCTTATAAATTTAGCCTCTGATGTTCACTGTATATTATTATTAAAAGGTTAGCCTCTGATGTTCAAATTATATACCAAAGGTTATTATTAAACCTGTGTATTTACGTGTGTGTGTGTGTGTGTATTATTATTAAGCCACCAGTATATTTACATTATATATTAGGTAAACAAATAAACCTTTTATATTTATTATTATTATTATATTATTATTATTAAACCTTATTTTATATATTTATTATTATTATTAAAACCTTATATTTATATTATATTATATATTTATTATTATTATTATTAAACCTTATATTTATATTAAATTATATATTATTATATTTTATATTATATTTTATGTTATATATTATTAAAACCTTATATTTAACAAATTATATATTATTATTATTAAACCTATATTTATATATTATTATATATTTTAAACCTTATATTTATATATTTAAATATATATTTATAAACCTATATTATTATATATTTAAACCTTATATTTATATTATTATTTAAACCTTATATTTATATATATTATATCAATTATATTATTAAATATATTTATATAATTATATATTTAAACCTTATATGATATATATATATTTAAACCTTATATTTATATTAAATTATTATATATTTAAACCTTATATTTATATTATATTATTATATATTTAAACCTTATATTTATATTATATATTTAAACCTTATTATTATATATTTAAACCTTATATTTATATTATATATTATTATATATTTAAACCTTATATTTATATTATATATTATTATATATTTAAACCTTATATTTATATTATATAATTAAACCTTATATTATATATTTAAACCTTATATTTATATTATATTTTTATTATATATTTATATTATATTTTAAACCTTATATTAAACATTTCCCCCAACAAATGAAAGTCCAGTTGTTTTAACCAAAACTAGAAGGTGAGGTTAAAGACCCAAAGCTTTCCAGGTGGCGGTGTTGAGCGGGCGCAGACTCCAGTTCGGGGTGTGTGTTGGATCGACGTCTCTACGTGGTCGGGGTCGGGACGGACTGAAGACCCTCAACACCGTGGAGTGTTACGACCCGGATGGTGGCAGCTGGAGCGTCATGACGCCCCATGTCCACACACAGACACGGGCTGGGTGAGAACAGACAATACGGGTTGTCTGGTACATACTGTGATATCTATAGGTGTTAATATATACTATAATATCTATAGGTGTTAATATATACTGTGATATCTATAGGTGTTATACTATAATATCTATAGGTGTTAATATATACTGTAATATCTATAGGTGTTAATATATAATATCTATAGGTGTATCTATATACTGTGATATCTATAGGTGTTAATATATACTGTAATATCTATAGGTGTTAATATATACTGTAATATCTATAGGTGTTAATACATACTGTAATATCTATAGGTGTTAATACATACTGTAATATCTATAGGTGTTAATATATACTGTAATATCTATAGGTGTTAATATTTACATATATCTATAGGTGTTATACTGTCATATCTATAGGTGTTAATATATACTGTAATATCTATAGGTGTTAATATATACTGTAATATCTATAGGTGTTAATATTTACTGTGATATCTCTAGGTGATACTGTCATATCTATAGGTGTTAATATATACTGTACTATCTATAGGTGTTAATATATACTGTAATATCTATAGGTGTTAATATATACTGTGATATCTATAGGTGTTAATATACTGTAATATCTATAGGTGATACTGTGATATCTATAGGTGTTAATATATACTGTAATATCTATAGGTGTTAATATATACTGTAATATCTATAGGTGTTAATACATACTGTAATATCTATAGGTGTTAATATATACTGTAATATCTATAGGTGTTAATATATACTGTAATATCTATAGGTGTTAATATATACTGTAATATCTATAGGTGTTAATATATACTGTAATATCTATAGGTGTTAATATATACTGTAATATCTATAGGTGTTAATATATACTGTAATATCTATAGGTGTTAATATATACTGTAATATCTATAGGTGTTAATATATACTGTGATATCTATAGGTGTTAATATATACTGTAATATCTATAGGTGTTAATATATACTGTAATATCTATAGGTGTTAATATATACTGTAATATCTATAGGTGTTAATATATACTGTAATATCTATAGGTGTTAATATATACTGTAATATCTATAGGTGTTAATACATACTGTAATATCTATAGGTGTTAATATATACTGTAATATCTATAGGTGTTAATATATACTGTAATATCTATAGGTGTTAATATATACTGTAATATCTATAGGTGTTAATACATACTGTAATATCTATAGGTGTTAATATATACTGTAATATCTATAGGTGTTAATATATACTGTAATATCTATAGGTGTTAATATATACTGTGATATCTATAGGTGTTAATATATACTGTAATATCTATAGGTGTTAATATATACTGTAATATCTATAGGTGTTAATATATACTGTAATATCTATAGGTGTTAATATATACTGTAATATCTATAGGTGTTAATATATACTGTAATATCTATAGGTGTTAATATATACTGTAATATCTATAGGTGTTAATACATACTGTAATATCTATAGGTGTTAATATATACTGTGATATCTATAGGTGTTAATATATACTGTAATATCTATAGGTGTTAATATATACTGTAATATCTATAGGTATTACTGTGATATCTATAGGTGTTAATATATACTGTAATATCTATAGGTGTTAATATATACTGTAATATCTATAGGTGTTAATACATACTGTGATATCTAGGTGTGTATATACTGTAATATCTATAGGTGTTAATATATACTGTAATATCTATAGGTGTTAATATATACTGTAATATCTATAGGTGTTAATATATACTGTAATATCTATAGGTGTTAATATATACTGTAATATCTATAGGTGTTAATATATACTGTAATATCTATAGGTGTTAATATATACTGTGATATCTATAGGTGTTAATATATACTGTAATATCTATAGGTGTTAATATATACTGTAATATCTATAGGTGTTAATATATAGCTGTAATATCTACTAGGTGTTAATATATACTCATAATATCTATAGGTCTGGTCTGGTATATGATATCTACAGGTGTTAATCATATGTAATATCTATAGGTGTTAATCTGTACTGTAATATCTCTGGTGATTACTCTGATATCTATAGGTGTTAATATATACTGTGATATCTCTGTGTTCCTACTGTGTCTATCTATAGGTGTGTATATCCTGTCTATCTATAGGTGTCTCCCTAATCTCTCTGTGTCTGTAATATCTATCGGTGTTCTCCTCTCTCTCTCTGTGTCTCTCCCTCTCTCTGTGTCTCTCTATCTCTCTGTGTTAATCCCTATCTCTCTATCTATGTGTGTGACCCTCTCTCTCTGTGTCTCTCCTCTGCTCTGTGTCTCTCCCTCTCTCTCTCTCTGTGTCTCTCCCTCTCTCTCTCTGTGTCTCTCCCTCTCTCTGTGTCTCTCCTCTGTGTCTCTCTCTGTGTCTCTCCCTCTCTCTCTCTGTGTCTCTCCTCTCTTCTCTGTGTCTCTCCCTCTCTCTCTGTGTCTCTCCCTCTCTCTCTGTGTCTCTCTCTCTGTGTCTCTCCCTCTCTCTCTGTGTCTCTCCCTTCTCTCTCTGTGTCTCTCCCTCTCTGTGTCTCCCTCTCTCCTCTCTCTGTGTCTCTCCCTCTCTCTCTCTGTGTCTCTCCCTCTCTCTCTCTGTGTCTCTCCCTCTCTCTCTGTGTCTCTCTCTCGCTCTGTGTCTCTCCCTCTCTCTCTGTGTGTCTCTCCTTCTCTCTCTGTGTCTCTCCTCTCTGTCTCTCTGTGTGTCTCTGTCCAGGCTCTCTCTCTCTGTGTCTCTCTCTCTCTCTGTGTGTGCTCTCTCCTGTGTGTCTCTCTCTCTCTGTGTGTCTCTCCCTCTCTCTCCTGTCTGTCTCTCCCTCTCTCTCTCTGTGTCTCTCCCTCTCTCGCTCTGTGTCTCTCTCCCTGGTGATGTCTGTGTCTCTCCCCCTCTCTCCCTGTCTCCCCTCTCTCTGTCTCTCTCTCTGTGTCTCTCTCTGTCTCTGTCTCTCTCTGTCTCTCCCTGTCCCTGTCTCTCTCTCTGTCTTCCCCCCTGTCTCTCCCTGTCTCTCTCTCTCTGTCTCTCTCTCTGTCTGCTCTCTCTGTCTCTCTCTCTGTCTCTCTCTATGGTCTGCTCTCTATACACTGTCTGTCTCCAGGTGTATCCTCAGGCTCTGTCTCTCTCTCCAGTGGCTCTCTCTCTGTCTAGCTATTCTGGTCTCTGCACACACACACAGGCTTTATGTGTTTCTCACACATACACTGGTGTTCCAGGTGGGATCCTCAGGCTCGTCAGTGGAGCCTAAGAGCAGGCATTCTCGTCTACTGTTAGTATTCACTGGTGATGCTGTAGGAACAGGCTTTCTCTGTTAGTATTCACTGGTGATGCTGTAGGAACAGGCTTTCTGTTAGTATTCACTGGGTGATGCTGTAGGCTTTCTGTTAGTATTCACCCTGTCTGGTGAACAGGCTTTCTCTGTTAGGGAGAGGGAGGGAAGGTAGGCTGTCTGAGGGCCCCAGGTCTCTATATGTCCTGTTAGATGCTGGTGATGGAACAGGCTTTCTGTTAGTATTCACTGGTGATGCTGTAGGAACAGGCTTTCTGTTAGTATTCACTGGTGATGCTGCAGGAACAGGCTTTCTGTTAGTATTCACTGGTGATGCTGTAGGAACAGGCTTTCTGTCTGCTCAGGAACAGGCTTTACAGGAACAGGCTTTCTGTTAGTGATGTGGTGATGCTGTAAACAGGCTTTCTGTTAGTATTCTCTGAATAGGCTTTCTGTTATATTCACTGGTGATGTGTTCTTTCTGGTGGTGATGCTGCAGGAACAGGCTTTCTGTCAGTGATGCTGCATCGAACAGCATGGATGCAACAGGAACAGGCTCTGATTACTGAGGAGTAACAGGCTGTATTCTCAGGTGATGCGGAACAGGCTTTCTGTTAGTATTCACTGTGATGCTGTACAACACTTTCTGTTAGTATTCACTGGTGACAGGAACACTTTCTGTCACAACAGGCACACACACATGCACACAACAGGCACACTGTTACATTCACTGGTGATGCTGTAGGAACAGGCTTTCACAGTATTCACTGGTGATGCTGTAGAACAGGCTTTATGTTAGTATTCACTGGGAGAGGGAACAGGGAAGGTAGGTGATCATACAGGCTTTCTGTTATATTCAGGGCCTGCAGAACAGGTCATTCTATATGTCTACTGTTAGTATTCACTGGTGATGCTGTAGGAACAGGCTTTCTGTTAGTATTCACTGGTGATGCTGTAGGAACAGGCTTTCTGTTAGTATTCACTGGTGATGCTGTAGGAACAGGCTTTCTGTTAGTATTCACTGGTGATGCTGTAGGAACAGGCTTTCTGTTAGTATTCACTGGTGATGCTGCAGGAACAGGCTTTCTGTTAGTATTCACTGGTGATGCTGCAGGAACAGGCTTTCTGTTAGTATTCACTGGTGATGCTGTAGGAACAGGCTTTCTGTTAGTATTCACTGGTGATGCTGTAGGAACAGGCTTTCTGTTAGTATTCACTGGTGATGCTGCAGGAACAGGCTTTCTGTTTCAGTGATGCTGTAGGAACAGGCTTTCTGTTAGTATTCACTGATGCTGCGGGAACAGGCTTTCTGTTAGTATTCACTGGTGATGCTGCAGGAACAGGCTTTCTGTTAGTATTCACTGGTGATGCTGTAGGAACAGGCTTTCTGTTAGTATTCACTGGTGATGCTGCAGGAACAGGCTTTCTGTTAGTGATGATGCTGCAGGAACAGGCTTTCTGTTAGTGATGCTACTGTAGGAACAGGCTTTCTGTTAGTGATGCTGCAGGAACAGGCTTTCTGTGAGTATTCACTGGTGATACTGCAGGAACAGGCTTTCTGTTAGTGATGCTGCAGGAACAGGCTTTCTGTTAGTATTCACTGGTGATGCTGCAGGAACAGGCTTTCTGTTAGTATTCACTGGTGATGCTGTAGGAACAGGCTTTCTGTTAGTGATGCTGCAGGAACAGGCTTTCTGTGAGTATTCACTGGTGATGCTGCAGGAACAGGCTTTCTGTTAGTATTCACTGGTGATGCTGTAGGAACAGGCTTTCTGTTAGTATTCACTGGTGATGCTGTAGGAACAGGCTTTCTGTTAGTATTCACTGGTGATGCTGTAGGAACAGGCTTTCTGTTAGTGATGCTGCAGGAACAGGCTTTCTGTTAGTGATGCTGCAGGAACAGGCTTTCCTGCAGGAACTTTCTGTTAGTATTCACTGGTGATGCTGTAGAACAGGCTTTCTGTTAGTATTCACTGGTGATGCTGCTGGAACAGGCTTTGTGTTATGATGCTGCAGAGGCTTTCACTGTTGGTGATGCTGCAGGAACAGGCTTTCTGTTAGTGATGCTGCAGGAACAGGCTCCTGTGAGTTTCACTGATGCTGAGGGAACAGGCTTTCTGTTACACTTTCTGTTAGGTGATGCTGTAGGAACAGGCTTTCTGTTAGTATTCACTGGATGCTGCAGAACAGGCTTTCTGTTAGTTCATGGTGATGCTGCCAGGCTTTCTGTTAGTATTCACTGGTGATGCTGCAGGAACAGGCTTTCCAGTGATGCTCACTGGCTGATGGAGGATGCTGCAGGAACAGGCTGTTAGTATTCACTGGTGATGCTGCAGGAACAGGCTTTCTGTTAGTATTCACTGGTGAGCTGTTAGTGATGCTGCAGGAACAGGCTTTCTGTTAGTATTCACTGGTGATGGAACAGGCTTTCTGTTAGTATTCACTGGTGATGCTGCAGGAACAGGCTTTCTGTTAGTATTCACTGGTGATGCTGAACAGGCTTCTGTTAGTATTCACTGGTGATGCTGTAGGAACAGGCTTTCTGTTAGTATTCACTGGTGATGCTGTAGGAACAGGCTTTCTCTGTTAGTATTCACTGGTGATGCTGCAGGAACAGGCTTTCTGTTAGTATTCACTGGTGATGCTGTAGGAACAGGCTTTCTGTTGTATTCACTGGTGATGCAGGAACAGGCTTTCTAGTATTCACTGGTGATGCTGCAGGAACAGGCTTTCTGTGAGTATTCACTGGTGATGCTGCAGGAACAGGCTTTCTGTTAGTATTCACTGGATGCTGTAGGAACAGGCTTTCTGTTAGTATTCACTGGTGATGCTGCAGGAACAGGCTTTCTGTTAGATTCACTGGTGATGCTGTAGGAACAGGCTTTATGTTAGTGATGCTGAGGAACAGGCTTTCTGTGAGTATTCACTGGTGATGCTGCAGGAACAGCTTTCCAGGATGCTGTAGGAACAGGCTTTCTGTTAGTGATGCTGCAGGAACAGGCTTTCTGTGTGACTGTGATGCTGCAGGAACAGGCTTTCTTAGTATTCACTGTGAGGCTTTATGTTAGTGATGCTGCAGGAACAGGCTTTCTGTTAGTATTCACTGGTGATACTGCAGGAACAGGCTTTCTGTTAGTGATGGATGCTGTAGGAACAGGCAGGACTGGTGATGCTGTAGGAACAGGCTTTCTGTTAGTGATGCACAGGCTTTCTGTTAGTATTCACTGGTGATGCTGTGGAACAGGCTTTCTGTTAGTATTCACTGGTGATGCTGCAGGAGCTTTCTGTTAGTATTCACTGGTGATGCTGGAACAGGCTTTCTGTTAGTATTCACTGGTGATGCTGTAGGAACAGGCTTTCTGTTAGTATTCACTGGTGATGCTGAGGAACAGGCTTCTGTTAGTATTCACTGGTGATGCTGCAGGAACAGGCTTTCTGTTAGTATTCACTGGTGATGCTGATATGGAGATGGAGATCGTCTGATGGAGCTTCCAGGACTCGTGTGATGGAGCTCCAGGACTCGTGTGATGGAGCTCCAGGACTCGTGTGATGGAGCCCCAGGACTCGTCTGATGGAGCCTCCAGGACTCGTCTGATGGAGCCCAGGATTAGCCTGATGGAGCCTCAGGACTCGTCTGGATGGAGCCCCAGGACTCGTCTGATGGAGCCCCAGGACTCGTCTGATGGAGCCCCAGGACTCGTCTGATGGAGCCCCAGGACTCGTCTGATGGAGCCCCAGGACTCGTCCAGGACTGGTGATGGAGCCCAGGACTCGTGTGATGGAGCTCCAGGACTCGTGTGATGGAGCCTCCAGGACTCGTGTGATGGAGCCCAGGACTCGTGTGATGGAGCCCCAGGACTCGTGTGATGGAGCTCCAGGACTCGTGTGATGGAGCCCAGGACTCGTGTGATGGAGCTCCAGGACTCGTGTGATGGAGCCCCAGGACTCCGGTGATGGAGCTCCAGGACTCGTGTGATGGAGCCTCAGGACTCGTCTGATGGAGCCCAGGACTGCGTCTGATGGAGCCCCAGGACTCGTCTGATGGAGCCTCAGGACGTCTGATGGAGCCCCAGGACTCCGTCTGATGGAGCCCCAGGACTCGTCTGATGGAGCCCCAGGACTCGGGCGATGGAGCCCCAGGACTCGTCTGATGGAGCCCCAGGACTCGTCTGATGGAGCCCAGGACTCGGTGATGGAGCCCAGGACTCGTGTGATGGAGCCCCAGGACTCGTGTGATGGAGCTCAGACCGGTGAGGAGCTCGTGTGATGGAGCTCCAGGACTCGTGATGGAGCCTCAGACTCGTGTGATGGAGCCTCAGGACTCGTGTGATGGAGCTCCAGGACTCGTGTGATGGAGCTCCAGGGACTGCGTGTGATGGAGCTCCAGGACTCGTCTGATGGAGCCCAGGACTCGTCTGATGGAGCCTCAGGACTGTGATGGAGCCTCAGGACTCGTGTGATGGAGCTCCAGGACTCGTGTGATGGAGCTCCAGGGACTCGTGTGATGGAGCTCCAGGACTCGTGTGATGGAGCTCCAGGACTCGTGTGATGGAGCCCTCCCAGGACTCGTGTGATGGAGCTCCATGGAGCTCGGACTCGTGATGGAGCCCAGGACTCGATGGAGCCTCAGGACTCGTGGAGCCCATGGAGCCCAGGACTCGATGGAGTGGATGGAGCTCAGGACTCGTGTGATGGAGCTCCAGGACTCGTGGCCCGATGGAGCCCAGGACTCCCCAGGGACTCCCCAGGACCGTGTGATGGAGCTCCAGGACTCATGGAGCCTCAGGACTCGTCTCCGATGGAGCCCCAGGACTCGGGCGATGGAGCCAGGACCGATGGAGCCTCAGGACTCGGTGATGGAGCCCCAGGACTCGTCCGATGGAGCCCCAGGGACTGTCCGATGGAGCCCAGGACCGATGGAGCGATGGAGCTCCAGGACCCGATGGAGCTCGGGACTGGTCCATGGAGCCCAGACCGTGCCCGATGGAGCTCCAGGACTGGTCCGATGGAGCCTCAGGACTCGTCCGATGGAGCCAGGACTCGTCCGATGGAGGGACTCGTCCGATGGAGCCTTCGTCCGATGGAGCCTCAGGACTCGTCCGATGGAGCCCAGGACTCCGTCCGATGGACTCGTGCGATGGAGCTCAGGACTGGAGCTCCAGGACTCGTGCCCCAGGACTCGTGCGATGGAGCCCAGGACTCGTCCGATGGAGCCCAGGACTTCGTCCGATGGAGTGACCCAGGACTCGTCCGATGGAGCCCCAGGACTCGTCCGATGGAGCCCCAGGACTCGTCCGATGGAGCCCAGGGGGAGCTCCAGGACTATCCCCAGGACCCGTCCGATGGAGCTCTCAGGACTCAGTCTGATGGAGCCCCAGACTCGTCGATGGAGCCCTGGCTATTCCCCCCGCGATGGGTCTCCCCCATTTGTCTGTGACAGGACCGAGAGGGGGCCCCATTCCCCCAGACCGAGGACAGACCGAGATGGGTTATTCCCCTCCCCGACCGAGAGGGGTTATCCCCCCCAGACCGAGAGGGGTTATCCCCCAGACCGAGAGACCGATGGGGGTTATCCCCCCAGACCGAGAGGGGTTATCCCCCCCAGACCGAGAGGGGCCCCCAGACCGAGAGGGGTTATCCCCCAGACTTCAGAGGGGTTATCCCCCCGCCTCCCCGAGACCGAGAGGGGTTATCCCCCAGACCGAGAGGGGTTATTCCCCCCTAGACCGAGAGGGGTTATTCCCCCAGACAGACCGAGAGGGGTTGTCCCCCAGACCGAGAGGGGTTATCAGACCGAGAGGGGTTATCCCCCCAGACCCCAGACCGAGAGGTTATCCCCCCAGACCCCAGAGAGGGGTTATCCCCCAGACCGAGAGGGGTTATCCCCCCCAGACCGAGAGGGTTATCCCCCCAGACCGAGAGGGGTTATTCCCCCACTCCCCCAGACCGAGAGGGGTTATCCCCCCAGAGGGTTATCCCCCAGACCGAGAGGGGTTATCCCCAGACCGAGAGGGGTTATTCCCCCCAGACCGAGAGGGGTTATTCCCCCCCAGACCGAGAGGGGTTATTCCCTTCTAGACCAGAGGTTATCCCCCAGACCGAGAGGGGTTATCCCCCCAGACCGGAGAGGGTTATTCCCCCAGACCGAGAGGGTTATCCCCCAGACCGAGAGGGGGGTTATTCCCCCAGACCCAGACCCCCAGACCGAGAGGGGCTATTCCCCCCAGACCGAGAGGGTTATTCCCCCCCCAGACCGAGAGGGGCTATTCCCCCACCGACCGAGAGGGGTTATTCCCCCCCCAGACCGAGAGGAGGGTTATTCCCCCAGACCGAGAGGGGTTATCCCCAGACAGAGAGGGGCTATTCCCCCAGACCGAGAGGGAGTCCCCCAGACCGAGAGAGGGGTTATTCCCCCAGACCGAGAGGGTTCCCCCAGACCGAGAGAGGGGTATTCCTCCCCAGACCGAGAGAGGGGCTAGGCTCCCTCCCCCAGACCGAGAGGGGGTTATTCCCTCCCCCAGACCGCAGAGAGGGGCTATTCCCTCCCCCAGACCGAGAGAGGGGTTATTCCCTCCCCCAGACCGAG
>NW_026289582.1:0-18242 GCF_023373465.1 Oncorhynchus keta | reverse complement strand
CTACTATTTCTATAATATAATGACAGACCAGCTAGATCTACTATTTCTATAATATAATGACAGACCAGCTAGATCTACTGTCTCTATTATATTATGACAGACCAGCTAGATCTAATGTCTCTATTATATTATGACAGACCAGCTAGAGCTAATGTCTCTATTATATTATGACAGACCAGCTAGAGCTAATGTCTCTATTATATTATGACAGACCAGCTAGATCTACTGTCTCTATTATATTATGACAGACCAGTATGATCTACTGTCTCTTTATATTATGACAGACCAGCTAGATCTACTCTCTATTATATTATGACAGATCGGCTAGATCTAATGTCTCTATTATATTATTACAGACCAGCTAGATCTACTGCCTCTATTATATTATGACAGACCAGCTAGATCTACTGTCTCTATTATATGACAGACCAGCTAGATCTAATGTCTCTATTATAATATGACAGACCAGCTAGATCTACTGTCTCTATTGTATTATGACAGACCAGCTAGATCTACTGTCTCTATTGTATTATGACATACCAGCTAGATATACTGTCTCTATTATATTATGACAGACCAGCTCAATCTAATGTCTCTATTATATTATGACAGACCATCTAGAGCTAATGTCTCTATTATATTATGACAGACCAGCTAGATCTACTGTCTCTATTATATTATGACAGACCAGTATGATCTACTGTCTCTTTAAATTATGACAGATCGGCGAGATCTAATGTCTCTATTGTATTATGACAGACCAGCTAGATCTACTGTCTCTATTATATTATGACAGACCAGCTAGATCTACTGTCTCTATTATATTATGACAGACCAGCTAGATCTAATGCCTCTATTATATTATGACAGACCAGCTAGATCTACTGTTTCTATTATATTATGACAGACCAGCTAGATCTACTGTCTCTTTATATTATGACAGACCAGCTAGATCTACTGTCTCTCTTGTATTATGACATACCAGCTAGATCTACTGTCTCTATTATATTATTACAGACCAGCTAGATCTACTGTCTCTATTATATTATGACAGATCGGATCGATCTAATGTCACTATTATATTATGACAAACCAGCTAGATCTACTGTCTCTTTTATATTATGACAGACCAGCTAGATCTACTGTCTCTATTATATTATGACAGACCAGCTAGATCTAATGTCTCTATTATATTATGACAGACCAGCTAGATCTAATGTCTCTATTATATTATGACAGACCAGCTAGATCTACTCTCTATTATATTATGACAGATCGGCTAGATCTAATGTCTCTATTATATTATTACAGACCAGCTAGATCTACTGTCTCTATTATATTATGACAGACCAGCTAGATCTACTGTCTCTATTATATTATGACAGACCAGCTAGATCTAATGTCTCTATTATAATATGACAGACCAGCTAGATCTACTGTCTCTATTGTATTATGACAGACCAGCTAGATCTACTGTCTCTATTGTATTATGACATACCAGCTAGATATACTGTCTCTATTATATTATGACAGACCATCTAGAGCTAATGTCTCTATTATATTATGACAGACCAGCTAGATCTACTGTCTCTATTATATTATGACAGACCAGTATGATCTACTGTCTCTTTAAATTATGACAGATCGGCGAGATCTAATGTCTCTATTGTATTATGACAGACCAGCTAGATCTACTGTCTCTATTATATTATGACAGACCAGCTAGATCTACTGTCTCTATTATATTATGACAGACCAGCTAGATCTAATGCCTCTATTATATTATGACAGACCAGCTAGATCTACTGTTTCTATTATATTATGACAGACCAGCTAGATCTACTGTCTCTTTTATATTATGACAGACCAGCTAGATCTACTGTCTCTCTTGTATTATGACATACCAGCTAGATCTACTGTCTCTATTATATTATTACAGACCAGCTAGATCTACTGTCTCTATTATATTATGACAGATCGGATCGATCTAATGTCACTATTATATTATGACAAACCAGCTAGATCTACTGTCTCTATTATATTATGACAGACCAGCTAGATCTACTGTCTCTATTATATTATGACAGACCAGCTAGATCTACTGTCTCTATTATATTATGACAGACCAGCTAGATCTACTGTCTCTATTATATTATGACAGACCAGCTAGATCTACTGTCTCTATTGTATTATGACATACCAGCTAGATCTACTGTCTCTATTATATTATGACAGACCAGCTAGATCTACTGTCTCTATTGTATTATGACATACCAGCTAGATCTACTGTCTCTATTATATTATGACAGACCAGCTAGATCTACTGTCTCTATTATATTATGACAGACCAGCTAGATCTACTGTCTCTATTATATTATGACAGACCAGCTAGATCTACTGTCTCTATTATATTATGACAGACCAGCTAGATCTACTGTCTCTATTGTATTATGACATACCAGCTAGATATACTGTCTCTATTATATTATGACAGACCAGCTAGATCTACTGTCTCTATTATATTATGACAGACCAGCTAGAACGACTGTCTCTATTATATTATGACAGACCATCTAGATATACTTTCTCTATTATATTATCACAGACCAGCTAGATCTACTGTCTATTTTATATTATGACAGACCAGCTAGATCTACTGTCTCTATTATATTATGACAGATCGGCTAGATCTAATGCCTCTATTATATTATGACAGACCAGCTAGATCTACTGTTTCTATTATATTATGACAGACCAGCTAGATCTACTGTCTCTATTATATTATGACAGACCAGCTAGATGTGCTGTCTCTATTATATTATGACAGACCAGCTAGATCTACTGTCTCTATTGTATTATGACAGACCAGCTAGATCTACTGTCTCTATTATATTATGACAGACCAGCTAGATGTGCTGTCTCTATTATATTATGACAGACCAGTATGATCTACTGTCTCTTTTATATTATGACAGACCAGCTAGATCTACTCTCTATTATATTATGACAGATCGGCTAGATCTAATGTCTCTATTATATTATTACAGACCAGCTAGATCTACTGTCTCTATTATATTATGACAGACCAGCTAGATCTACTGTCTCTATTGTATTATGACATACCAGCTAGATATACTGTCTCTATTATATTATGACAGACCAGCTAGATCTACTGTGTCTATGATAATATGACAGACCAGCTCGATCTACTGTCTCTATTATATTATGACAGACCAGTTAGATCTACTGTCTCTATTATATTATGACAGACCAGCTAGATCTACTGTTTCTATTATATTATGACAGACCAGCTAGATCTACTATTTAGATCTACTGTCTCTATTATATTATGACAGACCAGCTAGATCTAATGTCTCTATTATAATATGACAGACCAGCTAGATCTACTGTCTCTATTGTATTATGACAGACCAGCTCGATCTACTGTCTCTATTATATTATGACAGACCAGTTAGATCTACTGTCTCTATTATATTATGACAGACCAGCTAGATCTACTGTTTCTATTATATTATGACAGACCAGCTAGATCTACTATTTCTATAATATAATGACAGACCAGCTAGATCTACTGTCTCTATTATATTATGACAGACCAGCTAGATCTAATGTCTCTATTATAATATGACATACCAGCTAGATATACTGTCTCTATTATATTATGACAGACCAGCTAGATCTACTGTCTCTATTATATTATGACAGACCAGCTAGATGTGCTGTCTCTATTATATTATGACAGACCAGCTAGATCTACTGTCTCTATTATATTATGACAGACCAGTATGATCTACTGTCTCTTTTATATTATGACAGACCAGCTAGATCTACTCTCTATTATATTATGACAGATCGGCTAGATCTAATGTCTCTATTATATTATTACAGACCAGCTAGATCTACTGTCTCTATTATATTATGACAGACCAGCTAGATCTACTGTCTCTTTTATATTATGAAAGACCAGTATGATCTACTGTCTCTTTTATATTATGACAGACCAGCTAGATCTACTCTCTATTATATTATGACAGACCAGCTAGATCTACTGTCTCTATTGTATTATGACATACCAGCTAGATATACTGTCTCTATTATATTATGACAGACCAGCTAGATCTACTGTGTCTATGATAATATGACAGACCAGCTTGATCTACTGTCTCTATTATATTATGACAGACCAGTTAGATCTACTGTCTCTATTATATTATGACAGACCAGCTAGATCTACTGTTTCTATTATATTATGACAGACCAGCTAGATCTACTATTTCTATAATATAATGACAGACCAGCTAGATCTACTGTCTCTATTATATTATGACAGACCAGCTAGAGCTAATGTCTCTATTATATTATGACAGACCAGCTAGATCTACTGTCTCTATTATATTATGACAGACCAGCTAGATCTACTGTCTCTATTATATTATGACAGACCAGTATGATCTACTGTCTCTTTTATATTATGACAGACCAGCTAGATCTACTCTCTATTATATTATGACAGACCAGCTCGATCTACTGTCTCTATTATATTATGACAGACCAGCTAGATCTACTGTCTCTATTATATTATGACAGACCAGCTAGATCTAATGTCTCTATTATAATATGACAGACCAGCTAGATCTACTGTCTCTATTGTATTATGACAGACCAGCTAGATCTACTGTCTCTATTGTATTATGACATACCAGCTAGATATACCGTCTCTATTATATTATGACAGACCAGCTCGATCTAATGTCTCTATTATATTATGACAGACCATCTAGAGCTAATGTCTCTATTATATTATGACAGACCAGCTAGATCTACTGTCTCTATTATATTATGACAGACCAGCTAGATATACTGTCTCTATTATATTATGACAGACCAGCTAGATCTAATGTCTCTATTGTAGTATGCCAGACCAGCTAGAACGACTGTCTCTATTATATTATGACAGACCATCTAGATATACTTTCTCTATTATATTATCACAGACCAGCTAGATCTACTGTCTATTTTATATTATGACAGACCAGCTAGATCTACTGTCTCTATTATATTATGACAGATCGGCTAGATCTAATGCCTCTATTATATTATGACAGACCAGCTAGATCTACTGTTTCTATTATATTATGACAGACCAGCTAGATCTACTGTCTCTTTTATATTATGACAGACCAGCTAGATCTACTGTCTCTATTGTATTATGACATACCAGCTAGATCTACTGTCTCTATTATATTATTACATACCAGCTAGATCTACTGTCTCTATTATATTATTACAGACCAGCTAGATCTACTGTCTCTATTATATTATGACAGATCGGATCTATCTAATGTCTCTATTATATTATGACAGACCAGCTAGATCTACTGTCTCTTTCATATTATGACAGACCAGTATGATCTACTGTCTCTTTTATATTATGACAGACCAGCTAGATCTACTGTCTCTATTATATTATGACAGATCGGCTAGATCTAATGTCTCTATTGTATTATGACAGACCAGCTAGATCTACTGTCTCTATTATATTATGACAGACCAGCTAGATCTACTGTCTCTATTATATTATGACAGACGAGCTAGATCTACTGTCTCTATTATATTATGACAGACCAGCTAGATCTACTGTCTCTATTGTATTATGACATACCAGTTAGATATACTGTCTCTATTATATTATGACAGACCAGCTAGATCTACTGTCTCTATTGTATTATGACATACCAGCTAGATATACTGTCTCTATTATATTATGACAGACCAGCTAGATCTACTGTCTCTATTATATTATGACAGACCAGCTAGATCTAATGTCTCTATTGTATTATGACATACCAGCTAGATATACTGTCTCTATTATATTATGACAGACCAGCTAGATCTACTGTCTCTATTATATTATGACAGACCAGCTAGATCTAATGTCTCTATTATATTATGACAGACCAGCTAGAGCTAATGTCTCTATTATATTATGACAGACCAGCTAGATCTACTGTCTCTATTGTATTATGACATACCAGCTAGATATACTGTCTCTATTATATTATGACAGACCAGCTAGATCTACTGTCTCTATTATATTATGACAGACCAGCTAGATGTGCTGTCTCTATTATATTATGACAGACCAGCTAGATCTACTGTCTCTATTATATTATGACAGACCAGCTAGATCTACTGTCTCTATTGTATTATGACATACCAGCTAGATATACTGTCTCTATTATATTATGACAGACCAGCTAGATCTACTGTCTCTATTATATTATGACAGACCAGCTAGAACGACTGTCTCTATTATATTATGACAGACCATCTAGATATACTTTCTCTATTATATTATCACAGACCAGCTAGATCTACTGTCTATTTTATATTATGACAGACCAGCTAGATCTACTGTCTCTATTATATTATGACAGATCGGCTAGATCTAATGCCTCTATTATATTATGACAGACCAGCTAGATCTACTGTTTCTATTATATTATGACAGACCAGCTAGATCTACTGTCTCTATTATATTATGACAGACCAGCTAGATCTACTGTCTCTATTATATTATGACAGACCAGCTAGATGTGCTGTCTCTATTATATTATGACAGACCAGTATGATCTACTGTCTCTTTATATTATGACAGACCAGCTAGATCTACTCTCTATTATATTATGACAGATCGGCTAGATCTAATGTCTCTATTATATTATTACAGACCAGCTAGATCTACTGTCTCTATTATATTATGACAGACCAGCTAGATCTACTGTCTCTATTGTATTATGACATACCAGCTAGATATACTGTCTCTATTATATTATGACAGACCAGCTAGATCTACTGTGTCTATGATAATATGACAGACCAGCTCGATCTACTGTCTATTATATTATGACAGACCAGTTAGATCTACTGTCTCTATTATATTATGACAGACCAGCTAGATCTACTGTTTCTATTATATTATGACAGACCAGCTAGATCTACTATTTAGATCTACTGTCTCTATTATATTATGACAGACCAGCTAGATCTAATGTCTCTATTATAATATGACAGACCAGCTAGATCTACTGTCTCTATTGTATTATGACAGACCAGCTCGATCTACTGTCTCTATTATATTATGACAGACCAGTTAGATCTACTGTCTCTATTATATTATGACAGACCAGCTAGATCTACTGTTTCTATTATATTATGACAGACCAGCTAGATCTACTATTTCTATAATATAATGACAGACCAGCTAGATCTACTGTCTCTATTATATTATGACAGACCAGCTAGATCTAATGTCTCTATTATAATATGACATACCAGCTAGATATACTGTCTCTATTATATTATGACAGACCAGTATGATCTAATGTCTCTATTATATTATTACAGACCAACTAGATCTACTGTCTCTATTATATTATGACAGACCAGCTAGATCTACTGTCTCTTTTATATTATGAAAGACCAGTATGATCTACTGTCTCTTTATATTATGACAGACCAGCTAGATCTACTCTCTATTATATTATGACAGACCAGCTAGATCTACTGTCTCTATTGTATTATGACATACCAGCTAGATATACTGTCTCTATTATATTATGACAGACCAGCTAGATCTACTGTGTCTATGATAATATGACAGACCAGCTCGATCTACTGTCTCTATTATATTATGACAGACCAGTTAGATCTACTGTCTCTATTATATTATGACAGACCAGCTAGATCTACTGTTTCTATTATATTATGACAGACCAGCTAGATCTACTATTTCTATAATATAATGACAGACCAGCTAGATCTACTGTCTCTATTATATTATGACAGACCAGCTAGATCTAATGTCTCTATTATAATATGACAGACCAGCTAGATCTACTGTCTCTATTATATTATGACAGACCAGCTAGATCTACTGTCTCTTTTATATTATGACAGACCAGTATGATCTACTGTCTCTTTTATATTATGACAGACCAGCTAGATCTACTCTCTATTATATTATGACAGACCAGCTCGATCTACTGTCTCTATTATATTATGACAGACCAGCTAGATCTACTGTCTCTATTATATTATGACAGACCAGCTAGATCTAATGTCTCTATTATAATATGACAGACCAGCTAGATCTACTGTCTCTATTGTATTATGACAGACCAGCTAGATCTACTGTCTCTATTGTATTATGACATACCAGCTAGATATACCGTCTCTATTATATTATGACAGACCAGCTCGATCTAATGTCTCTATTATATTATGACAGACCATCTAGAGCTAATGTCTCTATTATATTATGACAGACCAGCTAGATCTACTGTCTCTATTATATTATGACAGACCAGCTAGATATACTGTCTCTATTATATTATGACAGACCGGCTAGATCTAATGACTCTATTATATTATGACAGACCAGCTAGATCTAATGTCTCTATTGTAGTATGCCAGACCAGCTAGAACGACTGTCTCTATTATATTATGACAGACCATCTAGATATACTTTCTCTATTATATTATCACAGACCAGCTAGATCTACTGTCTATTTTATATTATGACAGACCAGCTAGATCTACTGTCTCTATTATATTATGACAGATCGGCTAGATCTAATGCCTCTATTATATTATGACAGACCAGCTAGATCTACTGTTTCTATTATATTATGACAGACCAGCTAGATCTACTGTCTCTTTTATATTATGACAGACCAGCTAGATCTACTGTCTCTATTGTATTATGACATACCAGCTAGATCTACTGTCTCTATTATATTATTACATACCAGCTAGATCTACTGTCTCTATTATATTATTACAGACCAGCTAGATCTACTGTCTCTATTATATTATGACAGATCGGATCTATCTAATGTCTCTATTATATTATGACAGACCAGCTAGATCTACTGTCTCTTTCATATTATGACAGACCAGTATGATCTACTGTCTCTTTATATTATGACAGACCAGCTAGATCTACTGTCTCTATTATATTATGACAGATCGGCTAGATCTACTGTCTCTATTGTATTATGACAGACCAGCTAGATCTACTGTCTCTATTATATTATGACAGACCAGCTAGATCTACTGTCTCTATTATATTATGACAGACCAGCTAGATCTACTGTCTCTATTATATTATGACAGACCAGCTAGATCTACTGTCTCTATTGTATTATGACATACCAGCTAGATATACTGTCTCTATTATATTATGACAGACCAGCTAGATCTACTGTCTCTATTGTATTATGACATACCAGCTAGATATACTGTCTCTATTATATTATGACAGACCAGCTAGATCTACTGTCTCTATTATATTATGACAGACCAGCTAGATCTACTGTCTCTATTGTATTATGACATACCAGCTAGATATACTGTCTCTATTATATTATGACAGACCAGCTAGATCTACTGTCTCTATTATATTATGACACACCAGCTAGATCTAATGTCTCTATTATATTATGACAGACCAGCTAGAGCTAATGTCTCTATTATATTATGACAGACCAGCTAGATCTAATGTCTCTATTATATTATGACAGACCAGCTAGAGCTAATGTCTCTATTATATTATGACAGACCAGCTAGATCTACTGTCTCTATTATATTATGACAGACCAGCTAGATATACTGTCTCTATTATATTATGACAGACCAGCTAGATCTAATGTCTCTATTATATTATGACAGACCAGCTAGAACTAATGTCTCTATTATATTATGACAGACCATCTAGAGCTAATGTCTCTATTATATTATGACAGACCAGCTAGATCTACTGTCTCTATATTATGACAGACCAGCTAGATATACTGTCTCTATTATATTATGACAGATCGGCTAGATCTAATGTCTCTATTATATTATTACAGACCAGCTAGATCTACTGTCTCTATTATATTATGACAGACCAGCTAGATCTACTGTCTCTATTGTATTATGACAGACCAGCTAGATCTACTGTCTCTATTATATTATGACAGACCAGCTAGATCTTCTGTCTCTATTATATTTTGACAGACCAGGTAGATCTACTGTCCCTATTATACTATGACTGTAGTGGCTTCCTTTCGTCTTTACCATAGCCACTGCCCAAGCCTGAAGCGGGTTGTTTGGTACGCATACAGTCCACACTCAAGGTTTCCAAACGGCCAAACATTCCATGACATCCAGGGATATGGTGCAACAAAAATGTTTATTCTTCTTATATCTAACAAATAAATGATTCTCCAATCAACTTAAAGCACAAAATACTTGATATGGAAAATACATATTATGGTATGTCTGTATGTCTGTATGTATGACTGTATGGTCAAAAAACTATACCGCTCCCGCATCTAGCAAGGACTCCTCTCCCAAAGGCCCAACTTCCTGCCTTTATCCTAACACACTTACCACAATACAATGAACAGGCAAGAGGGGGGCCAAATGGCCGAGTTACACTAACAACAAATTAATATATCTCAATCAGGTAAATATAAATCATAAAGGTACGTACCTAATATTTCATCATTTACATTAATATTTAATACATTTACACAAATATACATGGAGCTCCATATGTTCGGTCTTTTATACAAATATGTCCAAATCGGCTCTAACATACCGGCCCCTAATTGTTGACTGCACTGAATGCACAACAATTACTTTAAATTCAAACGTAGAGCCAATACACAAAACATTCTATACCAGAGCACTATTGCAGTTCATAGCTATATACAAATATACAAGGTACCATATAGGAAAAGTCCATAGATCTCAGTCTGAGTTGAAGTGTAAAGGTGTTCAACTTCAAAAAATGTCAAGAGTTTGACATCCAAAAATGTATGACATCAAAGAATGTAAGAGTACGACATCAACGAATCAGAGGTGCACGTGATTCTAAGATGGAGCACTGTGTGTGTGTGTGTGTGTCACTCCGTCGCCTCAAGGAGCAGACAGAGTTTATTGATAGGTCTCTGTAAGATATTGGTCTTAGTCTTAACCATGACGCTCCGGACAAGACCTTTGGCCCCTGGCAAAGCCTCCACCACACGCCCCATTAGCCAAGAGTTCCTTGGGGCGGTGTCATCGACGATGACCACGAGGTCACCAGGACTGAAGTTTCTCTTAGTTTTGTTCCACTTGTTCCGCTCCTGCATAAGTGGAAGATACTCCCTGATCCATCTCTTCCAGAAGAGGTCAGTGGTATATTGTACTTGCTTCCATCTCCTTCGTGAGTATAGGTCGCTTCTCTGGAATAGTCCTGGTGGCAGGACTGGCTTAGCCTTCAGATGAAGCAGATGGTTCGGAGTCAGGGGTTCTAGATCATTAGGGTCATTTGTTACAGTAGTGATTGGTCTGTCATTCATAATCGCCTCAACTTCACACAAGGCTGTCTGCAAAGCCTCATCATCCAGTACTTGCTCTTTAAGGATTGAATAGAGGATCTTTTCACCAGTCGGATCAACCGCTCCCATACCCCCATGGTGGGCTCCAGAGGGAGGGTTGAATGACCATGTCACTCCTTCCTTCAGTAATTCTTTTGAATCTTGTTGTGATCCAGCTCTTTCATAGCTTCTCCTAGCTCTCTGTGTGTTCCAACAAAGTTGGTGCCATTGTCTGTTCTGATACTTGTTACTGGGCCCCTTCGACAGATGAACCTGCGCAGGGCATTGATGCAGGAATCAGTATCCAGATAACTAGCAACTTCTAGATGGACAGCTCGACTCACAAGGCAAGTAAAGATCACACCATAACGCTTCACATGAACGCGGCCTCGCTTCACCTCTATGGGGCCGAAGTAATCTATGCCCACATGGGTGAAAGGCGGCAAATCAGGTGACACCCGATCTTGTGGAAGGTCGGCCATCTTCTGTTCTCCAGCTCTAGCTTGCATCCGCCTGCAAAAGACAGCTCTTAAGGATCTTCCTTGCTAAAGAGTTGGCACAGGGTATCCAATATCGCTGGCGAAGTCTAGAAAGCATGTGACCTCTCCCAGAGTGGCCAACCTGCTCATGGATGTGGAGTAAGATCAGTCTAGAGATGTAGGAGTCTTTGGGCAGGATCATAGGATTCTTTAGTTCCGTAGGCATAGCAGCTTTGCTTAACCTTCCTCCTACTCTCAGAATGCCATTGTCAACAATTGGATCAAGCTTACAGATTGAGCCACTTCTCTTGGCACATTGTTTTCCTTTCACAACTAGTGCAATGTCTTGTTTAAAGTGCTGTCGTTGTTCAAATCGAATGATGACCTTTTCTGCTTCATCTAGGTCATACACAGACAGACTTTCTTTTCCAAACGTCAGTTTCAACTTGTCAATTTGTTCCTTCAGTGAGTTTGTCAGACTCTGATCTGGACCAGTTTGAGAGAGAATTTTCCTTTTCTGGCTTAACTGTAGAAGACGTTTCTTCAGTTTCAGCATCCAGGCAACTGCTTTCTTCAAGCTGTTCCATGTTGAATAGTACTCAATCAGTTTGCTGGTTGGACTCTTTTCTTCCACACTTGTATGGTTTACGATTACGTCTTTTCTCACCTCTGATCATCCGGAGGGATGGAGCCAAGCTCCTCTGGGACTTTCGGCCATTGAGTTTCTGGTTTCTCCAGGAATTCTGGTCCTTTACGCCATCTCTTTGAGTTCAGGAACATTTCAACGTATAATCCTCTTGAGGCATCATCGGTTGGGTTGTGTTTTGAGTTCAAATACCTCCACTGTTTTGCTTTCGATAGGTCACGGATCATAGCAACCCTATTAGCCAAAGGTATGGAATCTCTTGGTATCATTGCGGATGTATTTTAGCACAGACTGGCTGTCCGTCCAAAAAGTTGACTCCTCAAGTTCAATCTGGAGCTCCAACTTTAACATCCTGTCCACTCGCACTGCCAATGTTGCTGCAGCAAGTTCCAGTCTGGGGATTGTCATCTGCTTGAGTGGAGTCACCCTTGATTTCCCTAGTATGAATGCAATGTGAACCTTTTCCATACCGTTTGTGAACCTAAGGTAACTTGCCGTGCCATAACCTTGTTCACTTGCATCACCGAAGTGATGCAGCTGTGCCGTTTGACTTGACCAAAGTTCTCAGGCATCATACACCTGTCTATTTGGAATCTGAGAGCTGGTCCAGCTCTGAGAGCCATCTCTGCCATGAAATAGAGTGTTCTTCAGGGATGACTCTGTCCCATCCATACTTTAGCTTGCAGAGCACTTGAAGGATTTGCTTTGCCTTTAATACAAATGGGCGAGGAAACCTAATGGATCATAAATAGAGCTGACAGTTGAGAGAATACCTCTTCTTGTAAGGGGTCTGTTCTGACAGTGACTCGAAGGTAAATGCATCACTTTCAATGTTCCATCGGATTCCAAGTGCTCTTTCAACAGGCAGCTTTTCTCTGTCCAGGTCCAGTTCTTTTATCTGCTTGGCTTTGTGTTCATCAGGGATAGAAGCCAGCACAGTGCGGCTGTTGCTGACCCACTTGGTCAATTTGAACCCACCCTGAGAGCACACATCCCTGAGGTTTTTCGTGAGAGCTATGGCTTGTTCTTCTGTGGCCACTGACTTGAGGCAGTCATCAACATAGAAGTTGGACTTGACTGTTTGAATTACCGCTTCATCGTACCTCTCACAGTTGTCTTCTGCAGTCTTTCGCAGTGCAAAGTTTGCACAACTTGGAGAGGATATAGCACCGAAAAGATGTACAGTCATTCTGTACTCCTCCAATCTTTGTTAGTATCACCATCCGGCCACCATAGGAATCGCAGGAAGTCTAAGTAATCTTCATGGACACGTACTTGATGGAACATTCCTTCGATGTCTGCCATCATGGCAATGTGCTCTTGCCTAAATCTTAGCAAGACTCCTATAAGCGTGTTTGCCAGGTCAGGGCCTTGAAGGAGTTCACTGTTAAGAGATGTACCTTTATAGGATGATGAACAGTCAAACACTACTGTATCGTTCCTTTGTGCTTATGGTGAACGCCATGGTGTGGTATGTACCATACCTTGCCTTTCTCTCCGAGGAGCTGTTCTTGTGGTACCTTCTCATGTAACCTTTGTTATCATCTCTTCCATGAAGCCTTTGTACTCTGCAGCGTAACCTTTGTCCTTCTTGAACTTCCTGATAATATTTATAGCCAGCTGCTTTGCCATGTCACGATTGTTTGGCAGGACAACATCCTTTTGCGAAAGGGCAACGGTAAGTAGTAGTGATGGTCTTTGAGGGTTATGGAACTTGATACGATCTCCATAAACCTACGATCCTCAGCTGACATCTCACTTTTCTTCATACCCTCTCTCAGGGAAGTCATGGTTGTACTGATTTACAAGAAGAACCCCCAGGTCGGGCAATTGAGATACGATTGGCCATCACCGTAGTGCCCAGATTCTTCTGCCATGGTACAATTGTTAAGAGGACCGTTCATCACCCATCCAAAGAGGGTTTTCACTGCATACGGTCCGTTGCCTTGGCTATTTATGATTTTCCAGGTTTCCATTGCCTTTGGAGCATTTACGCCAATCAGGAGTTCGATGTCGGCGCCAATTTCCTTCAACTGAACTTCTTTCAGGTATGGCCACCTTTTGAGATCTTTCTGAGTGGGAATGTTCTCTCTTGTCACTGGGATCTTATTTTGGGTGTAGACCTTTGGTAATGCAAGAAATGTGTCACCTTCCACATTGCCAATTTCTAATCCAGATATCTCAAAGCTCTTGGTAGGACTCTCCTGCCCCATTGTGCGTAGCAGAATTTCAGTCTCACTGCCTTTAGCTTGCAACTGCCTCATGAGTCTCTCCGTACAAAATGTTGCTGAGCTACCAGAATCGAGAAATGCATAGGTTAACGTAGACTTGCTTCCATTTGCCATCTTTACTTGAACTGGCACAATCGCAAGTGCACAATCTGTACCCCCCGGTATCTTCACCAGCTTCCAGTGAAACAAGAGCACTGCTGACAGTCTCCCTCCCGCTTTACTGCTACACCCTCGTATCTGCCTTCAGAGATCTAAATCTCTCTTCCTTCAATGCAGGATAGTGGGGTGCTTTCTTTGACATTTCTGACAGGTCATCCTTCTTTACATTCTTTGCTAAAGTGTCCTCTCATCAAACATCCAAAACAAAGGCCTTTTGATCTCAGAAACTCAACCTTGGCTTCGTGTGGCTGTGCCTACCTGTTGGCAGTCGACCAGGAAATGCTCACCAGCGCAAAATACACATGAGCTACTGGGAGCATCAGAAGGGTAGGTGCCTGGTTTCTTGACTTTGAATGTTTGTTCTTTAGATGTTTTTCCGAGTCACAATCTGCCAGTACATCTACTGCAGTGGCAAAGCTGCTTCCCTACTCTTGGACTTGAACTGCTGTTTAAAGTCAGCTTCTGTTTTGGTTTTAAAAACCTTTTGTTGGTCAGGGATCTTGGATATCTCCGTACAACGGATCCTGCAGTATTTTTGCCTGTTTTTCCATGAACGCCACAAGGTCACTGAACTGGGCCCTCAGGTGGCTTCTCTCTAAAATATCACATGCCGTAGACCTCCATTTTTCCCTTAGTTTGTAGGGAAGTTTTGACATGATCAACTTTATGTTGGAGGGAAGATTAAGCTCTTCCATGTTCTGTAGGTCTTGCATAGCGTTACAGCATCCTCTAAGATAGAGTGCATAGCCACCCAGTCCCTTTCCATCATCCGGTTTGATGTGTATCCAGTTCCAAGCTTTTTCCATGTAAGCAGTGGTGACTTTGATTTCATTGCCAAAGTGTTCCTTTAACAACCTCTTAGCCTCTGCATAGCCTCTTCTGGCTTCCATATGCAGACAACTACGGACTAGATCCTTAGGCTGACCAGAGGTGTACTGTTCCAGGTAATAGAGCCTATCCTGGTGGCTGCTTGTCTTATCTTCTATTCCATGCTCAAATGCACGCATAAATGGCCTAAAGTTTAGAGGATCACCGTCAAACATAGGTATCTCCCTAACAGGGAGTGTGGCCTGTTTGTGCTGTAGTACAAGGAGGTCAGCAATTTCATTCTGCCTTTGCATGACAGTAGAGAGGTTATCATGGCTGATACCTGCAGTGTAGATTCTGTGTTGATTGCTAGACCTTGATGTTGGCTGCTGAAGGGTGTGGTTTATGACCGTTTTCTGAATAGGTTTTGATGGCTTTGTGGTCGGTTGTTGTAAAACTCTTTGTAGTGGGGTCTTTGGAACTGCACCTAATGCAGCAAGTGCAACAGGTGATGGTTCAGGTTCCTTATAGACCTCGGGTTCCTGGTTCTCAAAATAAGAGTTCATTCCATCTTCTTGGCTTAGAAAATGGGCTGCCACAGAATGGGATTGAGAAGTTGACTCAACACTCTCCAGAACCTTCAGTTTGGCATTATATGCTGCTATGTCCGTTTTCCAGTGCCATTTTTTCCATCCTAACATTCAGTTGAGCTTTCTGTTGTTCCAGTTGAGCTTTCTGTTGTTCCAGTTGAGCTTTCTGTTGTTCCAGTTGAGCTTTATGTTGTTCCAGTTGAGCTTTCTCCAGTTCCAATGCATGCTTGTCCTGTAATGATGCTTGGCGAGCTAGTAGAGCTGCTCGTTCTGCCTCAGCTTTTAGGCGTGCAGAGGACACTGAGGAAGCAGTTTTAGAAGACTGTTTTACTTGATGTTTTTGACACATTGGAAATGCTGTCGTGTGGTTCAATGAGCGTTTGTGGCTCGATTTCAGCTTTTTCCATATTTCCACCTCTTTCAGGAAATGTTCATAAGTTCTCATTCTTGCTTGATAATAGTTAATGCTCTCCTGTTCCTGTTCCTCCTCTGTGACCAGCTCTAGCAAAGAATTATGAGCATTCTTAAAGTCATTGAGAACAGCATGGAATGCTTCAAGACTCTCATCCACAGTTTCAATGTTTCCTCCATCAACAAGAAGGGCTTTATTTCATTCATTTTGCGTGTACATACTCCAAGTTTGCCTCTCCGGGCTGCATAGAGTGAATTTAGATGCTCCTCTGCCCTCTCCAGTGAGTCTTATTTGGGATTTCATCCTCCATCATTCACTTTTAGTTCACTCAATTTACAATGATACAGTTGTTGGTTTGATTGTTAAACGTAATGCCCCTTTAGACCTCCTTTAACGCTTTAAAACACAGTCCTCCATTTCAGCATATTGACCCATTTGAATTGAACATGTGCAAGTTCGGCATTTTAGATGCGTTTTAAACATTTTCATCCCATTATAAGTTGTCCCTTTAATGAAGTTTAAACACGCAGTATCTTTGATCCCATTCGTTGCGTTGATGCATTGCATTTCCACGTTAGGCCAAGTATTAGACATACGATTAGGCTACATTGTGCGTATGATCTCAGTGTTTTCCAAACTTAAACTTCTTAATTGTTTTCACAACGCTGTGTTTTGAATTCCATTCCCAAGTTTATCAAACATTCCAATTAAAAGCACATTTGCGCTTCCATAATATGCATGATCAAATGATCGCATTGAACAGGGCAGCTCATTCATTCGCAGTGGTTACTCACGGCTGGCGAATTCTAGGAGTTCAAATCCTTCCAAGCGAGCTGTCCTTACGATCCGAATGCAATTACCAATAGAACAATATCCAGCGTGTGTCCGAACCGGAGATTTCCTTCCGATAGTAATCCTTCACGGAGTTTTTTGACTTGAATGTAGTGGCTTCCTTTCGTCTTTACCATAGCCACTGCCCAAGCCTGAAGCGGGGTTGTTTGGTACGCATACAGTCCACACTCAAGGTTTCCAAACGGCCAAACATTCCATGACATCCAGGGATATGGTGCAACAAAAATGTTTATTCTTCTTATATCTAACAAATAAATGATTCTCCAATCAACTTAAAGCACAAAATACTTGATATGGAAAATACATATTATGGTATGTCTGTATGTCTGTATGTCTGTATGGTCAAAAAACTATACCGCTCCCGCATCTAGCAAGGACTCCCTCTCCCGAAGGCCCAACTTCCTGCCTTTATCCTAACACACTTACCACAATACAATGAACAGGCAAGAGGGGGCCAAATGGCCGAAGTACACTAACAACAAATTAATATATCTCAATCAGGTAAATATAAATCATAAAGGTACGTACCTAATATTTCATCATTTACATTAATATTTAATACATTTACAGAAATATACATGGAGCTCCATATGTTCGGTCTTTTATACAAATATGTCCAAATCGGCTCTAACAA
>NW_026289581.1:72500-80982 GCF_023373465.1 Oncorhynchus keta | reverse complement strand
GGCAGTCTGAGTATCATGATGAGGTCCTAGCAGTAACTGAGTATCGTGAGACTATTAGCGTTGTACGACCGTTAGTCTTAATTACACTACTACTGTCATGACATTTTACCCGCTTTACCTGCTACCTGATAGCCTAGCCGCTAGCCACATCCCAGCCTAGCCGCTAGCCACATCCCAGCCTATCCACATCACAGCCTAGCCGCTAGCCTAGCCACTAGCCACATCCCAGCCTAGCCGCTAGCCACATCCCAGCCTATCCACATCACAGCCTAGCCACTAGCCTAGCCACTAGCCACATCCCAGCCTATCCACATCACAGCCTAGCCACTAGCCTAGCCGCTAGCCACATCCCGGCCTATCCACATCACAGCCTAGCCACTAGCCTAGCCACTGGCCACATCCCAGCCTATCCACATCACAGCCTAGCCACTAGCCTAGCCACTAGCCACATCCCAGCCTATCCACATCACAGCCTAGCCTAGCCACTAGCCACTAGCCACTAGCCACTAGCCACTAGCCACTAGCCACTAGCCACTAGCCACATCCAATCCTAGCCACATCCCAGCCTAGCCACTAGCCACATCCCAGCCTAGCCAATAGCCACATCCCAGCCTAGCCACTGGCCACATCCCAGCCTAGCCACTGGCCACATCCCAGCCTGGCCACTGGCCACATCCCAGCCTAGCCAATAGCCACATCCCAGCCTAGCCACTGGCCACATCCCAGCCTGGCCACTAGCCAGATCCCAGCCGAGCCACATCCCAGCTTAGCCGCTAGTCACATCCCAGCCTAGCAACTAGCCACATCCCAGCCTAGCCACTGACAATCCCTGGTGGATTGAATCTAGAATTTACACATTGGTAAAGGTATGGGTCGGCTGGCATGGGTCGGCTGGCGTGAGTCGGCTGGCGTGGGTCGGCATGCGTGGGCCGGCTGGCGTGGGTCAGATGGCGTGGGTCGGCTGGCGTTGGTCGTCTGGCGTGGGTCGGCTGGCGTTGGTCGGCTGGCGTGGGTCGGCTGGCGTGGGTCGGATGGCGTGGGTCGGCTGGCGTGGGTCGGCTGTAGCTCCCTAATTCCTCCCTCTTAATTATTAAGAAAACCAAATCATCAAGAATCTGGTGAATGTAGGTACTTTTTTTGCACGTGATAAGTTGAATACAGAAGTTAATTGTATATTGACCTGCGGAGATTCTCACCTCAACAACTGTCAAATCAAATCAAATGTATTTATAAAGCCCTTCTTACATCAGCTGATATCTCAAAGTGCTGTACATGAACCCAGCCTAAAACACCCAAACAGCAAACAATGCAGGTGTAGAAGCACGGTGGCTAGGAAAAACTCCCTAGAAAGGCCAAAACCTGGGAAGAAACCTAGAGAGGAACCAGGCTATGAGGGGTGGCCAGTCCTCTACTGACTGTGCCGGGTTGAGATTATAAACCTAGAGAGGAACCAGGCTATGAGGGGTGACCAGTCCTCTTCTGGCTGTGCCGGGTGGAGAGGAACCAGGCTATGAGGGTTGGCCAACTGACTGTGCCGGGTGGAGAGGAACCAGGCTATGAGGGGTGGGCCAGTCCTCTTCTGGCTGTGCCGGGTGGAGATTATAAACCTAGAGAGGAACCAGGCTTTGAGGGGTGGGCCAGTCCTCTACTGACTGTGCCGGGTTGAGATTATAAACCTAGAGAGGAACCAGGCTTTGAGGGGTGGCCAGTCCTCTTCTGGCTGTGCCGGGTGGAGATTATAAACCTAGAGAGAACCAGGCTATGAGGGGTGGCCAGTCCTCTTCTGGCTGTGCCGGGTGGAGATTATAAACCTTGAGAGGAACCAGGCTATGAGGGGTGGAGTCCTCTTCTGGCTGTGCCGGGTGGACCTAGAGAGGAACCAGTCTATGAGGGTGGACCAGTCCTCTTCTGACTGTGCCGGGTGGAGATTATAAACCTAGAGAGGAACCAGGCTATGAGGGGTGGCCAGTCCTCTACTGACTGTGCCGGGTGGAGATTATAAACCTAGAGAGGAACCAGGCTATGAGGGTGGCCAGTCCTCTTCTGGCTGTGCCGGGTGGAGATTATAAACCTAGAGAGGAACCAGGCTATGAGGGGTGGGCCAGTCCTCTACTGACTGTGCCGGGTGGAGATTATAAACCTAGAGAGGAACCAGGCTATGAGGGGTGACCAGTCCTCTTCTGGCTGTGCCGGGTGGAGATTATAAACCTAGAGAGGAACCAGGCTATGAGGGGTGGCCAGTCCTCTTCTGGCTGTGCCGGGTGGAGATTATAAACCTTGAGAGGAACCAGGCTATGAGGGGTGGGCCAGTCCTCTTCTGGCTGTGCCGGGTGGAGAGGAACCAGGCTATGTGGGGGTGACCAGTCCTCTTCTGGCTGTGCCGGGTGGAGATTATAAACCTAGAGAGGAACCAGGCTATGAGGGGTGGCCAGTCCTCCTTACTGACTGTGCCGGGTGGAGATTCTAACAGAACATGACCAAGATGTTCAATTAGTCTCTGTCAGTCTATCCAATGGATGTGTATGGTTTTCTATGTTAATTGAATGTACTGTATTACAATGGTACCTGGTCTATAAAGACCACTGTGACTACTTCCTTTTTCCTATTCATTTAGTCTAGTAATAACAACCTGTCACAGGTTAATGAAGAGGTCATCACGGAGTGTAATTCCTGACGGTGCCACTAGAGGGCATCCTTGTTTTTCTAGTGTTCCTGGTTTAGGACTATTTAGGTTCCTCTATGGAAATGGACCTGGTTGCTCAGGTGTCTTGTCTTTGTTTTGTGTTGTACTCACGTGCACACTCACGTGCACTCACGTGCACACTCACGTGCACTTGCTTTGTTGTTGTAGTTGTTTTTCCCCCCTGTGAAAAGTAAACATATATAAGAAATAAACAACCCCCTCAGTAAACATTCTGGATTTAACCTCTGACTGCTGTGTATCTCTGCTCCCGAGCTCGTTCTAATATTATTGTCACAAAACGTTTTTTTAAGTTTGAATCTTTTTTTGTTGTTGCATTAAAGTCCTTGAACGAGTGACTGAACATTGTGATGTCATTATGGGGTATTGTGATGTCATTATGGGGTATTGTGATGTCATTATGGGGTATTGTGATGTCATTATGGGGTATTGTGATGTCATTATGGGGTATTGTGATGTCATTATGGGGTATTGTGATGTCATTATGAACGGTATTGTAATTCTTATGAAGTGCTGAGAACTCTTGAAGTCTGAGAACTCAAACAGACCCCACAGAGCCCCAGAAGAAATATATTGACTGAACAGCTGATTGAGAAAGCAAAAGATAACTATTTTACATAAAATTTATTTTTAAAAAGTGCTTAAAGACAGTCAATGATAACCGCCTGAGGGTAGAGTCAACGCCTAATCTGAGGTAGAGTCAAGGAGCGCCTAATTTCCTCCTGGTTTAGAGGCTCAATGATGGAACTACGGTAGAGTCATTACCGCTGCAGTAACTGCGGTAGAGTCAATGATAACCTGACGGTGCTCTTTGGTAAAATGGGTAACTACTGTCAGTCAAAGAAACTAGGTAAGGCCCTCAATAATAATTAAAATGCCTTTAATTGTTTGGCATGTTCAATAGAAACAAAGTAGAAATCAATGATGCATGGCTACGGTAGAGTCAAAGAAATAACACAATGTCCTCTGTGAACAGCTTTTCCAATTGGCCCTGATGAGAAGAGGGAGAGTTACACATTTGATTGGACAACACCCAGTAGAGTCAATACTAAACACATTCAAAGTCAAAAAATTACCTATGTTATCATCAAAATTACAACTCCCAAGCTAGAAGTATCAGAAGATAACTAACCTTAAAGTCAATGACTGGGAGAAGTGTCAAGAATCAAAAGATAACCATAGTCCAGTTTGTAGAGTCAATGATAACTTAAACCAGGGTAGAGTGGCCTGTAACTTGTAAATCCATATCTCCATTTAAACCAGGGAGTCACTGTGGCCTGTAGTTTGTAAATCCATATCTTCATTTAAACCAGGGTATTTAGTGGCCTGTAGTTTGTAAATCCATATCTCCATTTAAACCAGGGTAACTAGTGGTAGTTTGTAAATCCATATCTTCATTTAAACCAGGGATTTAGTGGCCTGTAGTTTGTAAATGATATCTCCATTTAAACCAGGGTACTTAGTGGCCTGTAGTTTGTAAATCCATATCTTCATTTAAACCAGGGTATTTAGTCCTGTAGTTTGTAAATCCATATCTCCATTTAAATAACCAGGGTATTTAGTGGCCTGTAGTTTGTAAATCCATATCTTCATTTAAACCAGGGTATTTAGTGGCCTGTAGTTTGTAAATCCATACCTTCATTTAAACCAGGGTATTTAGTGGCCTGTAGTTTGTAAATCCATATCTTCATTTAAACCAGGGTACTTAGTGGCCTGTAGTTTGTAAGTCCATATCTCCATTTAAACCAGGGTACTTAGTGGCCTGTAGTTTGTAAATCCATATCTTCATTTAAACCAGGGTATTTAGTGGCAAGTTTGTAAATCCATATCTCCATTTAAACCAGGGTACTTAGTGGCCTGTAGTTTGTAAATCCATATCTTCATTTAAACCAGGGTATTTAGTGGCCTGTAGTTTGTAAATCCATATCTCCATTTAAACCAGGGATTTAGTGGCTGTAGTTTGTAAAGTCATATCTTCATTTAAACCAGGGTATTTAGTGGCCTGTAGTTTGTAAATCCATACCTTCATTTAAACCAGGGTATTTAGTGGCAATGTAGTTTGTAAATCCATATCTTCATTTAAACAAGGATAACTTAGTGGCCTGTAGTTTGTAAATCCATATCTCCATTTAAACCAGGGTAACTTAGTGGCCTGTAGTTTGTAAATCCATATCTTCATTTAAACCAGGGTACTTAGTGGCCTGTAGTTTGTAAATCCACATCTCCATTTAAACCAGGGTATTTAGTGGCCTGTAGTTTGTAAAGTCCATATCTTCATTTAAACTAGGTACTTAGTGGCAATGTAGTTTGTAAATCCATATCTCCATTTAAACCAGGGTATTTAGTGGCCTGTAGTTTGTAAATCCATATCTTCATTTAAACCAGGGTATTTAGTGGCCTAGTAGTTTGTAAATCCATATCTCCATTTAAACCAGGGTATTTAGTGGCCTGTAGTTTGTAAATCCATATCTCCATTTAAACCAGGGTAGAGTCCTGTAGTTTGTAAATACCATATCTTCATTTAAACCAGGGTATTTAGTGGCCTGTAGTTTGTAAATCCAGATACTCATTTAAACCAGGGTATTTAGTGGCCTGTAGTTTGTAAATCCATATCTTCATTTAAACCAGGGTATTTAGTGGCCTGTAGAGTAAATCCAGATCTCCATTTAAACCAGGGTACTTAGTGGCCTGTAGTTTGTAAATCCATATCTAAACCAGGGTATTTAGTGGCAATGATAGTTTGTAAATCCATATCTTCATTTAAACCAGGGTACTTAGTGGCCTGTAGTTTGTCAATCCATAAACCAGGGTATTTAGTGGCAAGTTTGTAAATCCAGATCTCCATTTAAACCAGGGTAACTAGTGGCCTGTAGTTTGTAAATCCATATCTTCATTTAAACCAGGGTACTTAGTGGCCTGTAGTTTGTAAATCCAGATCTCCATTTAAACCAGGGTATTTAGTGGCAATGATAGTTTGTAAATCCAGATCTCCATTTAAACCAGGGTACTTAGTGGCCTGTAGTTTGTAAATCAATCTTCATTTAAACCAGGGTACTTAGTGGCCTGTAGTTTGTAAATCCAGATCTCCATTTAAACCAGGGTACTTAATGGCCTGTAGTTTGTAAATCCATATCTTCATTTAAACCAGGGTACTTAGTGGCCTGTAGTTTGTAAATCCAGATCTCCATTTAAACCAGGGTACTTAGTGGCCTGTAGTTTGTAAATCCATATCTCCATTTAAACCAGGGTACTTAGTGGCCTGTAGTTTGTAAATCCAGATCTTCATTTAAACCAGGGTATTTAGTGGCCTGTAGTTTGTAAATCCAGATCTTCATTTAAACCAGGGTATTTAGTGGCCTGTAGTTTGTAAATCCAGATCTCATCTAAACCAGGGTACTTAGTGGTCTGTAGTTTGTAAATCCATATCTTCATTTAAACCAGGGTATTTAGTGGCCTGTAGTTTGTAAATCCAGATCTCCATTTAAACCAGGGTATTTAGTGGCCTGATAACTACGTAAATCCATATAAACTAGGGTACTTAGTGGCCTGTAGTTTGTAAATCCAGATCACCATTTAAACCAGGGTACTTAGTGGCCTGTAGTTTGTAAATCCATATCTCCATTTAAACCAGGGATTTACTACTGTAGTTTGTCAATGATATCTCCATTTAAACCAGGGTATTTAGTGGCCTGTAGTTTGTAAATAGATCTCCATTTAAACCAGGGTAACTTAGTGGCCTGTAGTTTGTAAATCCATATCTTCATTTAAACCAGGGTACTTAGTGGCCTGTAGTTTGTAAATCCATATCTTCATTTAAACCAGGGTATTTAGTGGCCTGTAGTTTGTAAATCCATATCTTCATTTAAACCAGGGTATTTAGTGGCCTGTAGTTTGTAAATCCAGATCTTCATTTAAACCAGGGTACTTAGTGGCCTGTAGTTTGTAAATCCAGATCTTCATTTAAACCTCTCTCTGTCTCTCTCTCTCTCTCTCTCTCTCTCTCTGTCTGTCTGTCTGTCTCTCTCTGTCTCTCTCTCTCTCTCTCTCTCTCTCTCTCTCTCTCTCTCTCTCTCTCTCTCTGTCTCTCTCTCTCTCTCTCTCTCTCTCTGTCTCTCTCTCTCTCTCTCTCTCTCTCTCTCTCTCTCTCTGTCTCTCTCTCTCTCTCTCTCTCTCTCTCTCTCTCTCTCTCTCTCTCTCTCTCTCTCTCTCTCTCTCTCTCTCTCTCTCTCTCTCTCTTTCTGTCTGTCTGTCTCTCTCTGTCTGTCTCTCTCTGTCTGTCTGTCTCTCTCTGTCTCCCTCTAAATGGACCTACTTTGTCAGTTAAATAGTGGTTAGAAGGGAGAGAAGAGAGGAGAATGAAGGAGGGGTGAGTGAGGTATAGAGGGGTATTGACCTATATGTGCTCTCGTCTGCTCATTCCTAGCAAAAGGAAGAAGCGTGTGTGTGTTTCTGCTCATTCCTAGCAAAAGGAAGAAGCGTGTGTGTGTTTCTGCTCATTCCTAGCAAAAGGAAGAAGCGTGTGTGTGTTTCTGCTCATTCCTAGCAAAAGGAAGAAGCGTGTGTGTGTTTCTGCTCATTCCTAGCAAAAGGAAGAAGCTGTGTGTGTTTCTGCTCATTCCTAGCAAAAGGAAGAAGCGTGTGTGTGTTTCTGCTCATTCCTAGCAAAAGGAAGAAGCAAAAGGAAGAAGCTGTGTGTGTTTCTGCTCATTCCTAGCAAAAGGAAGAAGCGTGTGTGTGTTTCTGCTCATTCCTAGCAAAAGGAAGAAGCGTGTGTGTATAGCAAAAGGAAGAAGCGTGTGTGTGTTTCTGCTCATTCCTAGCAAAAGGAAGAAGCGTGTGTGTGTTTCTGCTCATTCCTAGCAAAAGGAAGAAGCGTGTGTGTGTTTCTGCTCATTCCTAGCAAAAGGAAGAAGCGTTGTTGTTTCTGCTCATTCCTAGCAAAAGGAAGAAGCGTGTGTGTGTTTCTGCTCATTCCTAGCAAAAGGAAGAAGCGTGTGTGTGTTTCTGCTCATTCCTAGCAAAAGGAAGAAGCGTGTGTGTGTTTCTGCTCATTCCTAGCAAAAGGAAGAAGCGTGTGTGTGTTTCTGCTCATTCCTAGCAAAAGGAAGAAGTCCATTTCAGAGAGAAGCTCTGCTGTGGCTTCAGGCTCTTTCTGTAAAGTGCTTCAACAGAGAGTTTGTTCATGTGTTTCCAGTCCTGCCTCATGTCCAGAGAGAGAGAACAAGAGAGAAAAGGGAGGTGAGAGGCAAGAGAGTAGACAGGGAGGAGAGGAGGGGGAGAAAGAGGGCAAGAGAGAGAGAGGGGGGAGGGAGAGGAGAGGGGAGAGGAGGAGAGGGAAGAGAGGAGAGGAGAAGAGGAAATAGGAGAGAGAGGAGAGAGAAGAGAAAAGGGGGAGAGAGGGAGACCTAAAGACAGTAGTGAAATAAAAAGCCTCTTAAAGTCCTGTCACCAGATAGAGCACACTTAAATTCACACAGGACACCGAATAGGACAGGAGAAGTACTCCAGATATAACAAACTGACCCGAGACCCCCAACACATAAACTACTGCAGCATAAATACTGGAGGCTGAGACAGGAGGGGTCAGGAGACACTGTGGCCCCATCCGAGGACACCCCGGACAGGGCCAAACAGGAAGGATATAACCCCACCCACTTTGCCAAAGCACAGGCCCACACCACAAGTCTATAAAGACTGCCTACTGGCCTATAAAGACCACCTACTGGTCTATAAAGACCCCAAACTGGTCTATGAAGATCAACTACTGGTTTAGAAAGAACT
>NW_026289581.1:60000-67500 GCF_023373465.1 Oncorhynchus keta | reverse complement strand
TCTGTGTCTGTGTGTTGTCAGTCCCTCTATAATGAGTTGTAGAGACCTCATCTCTCTGTCTCTCTTAGTTCTGTGTCTGTGTGTTGTCAGTCCCTCTATAATGAGTTGTAGAGACCTCATCTCTCTGTCTCTCTTAGTTCTGTGTCTGTGTGTTGTCAGTCACTCTATAATGAGTTGTAGAGACCTCATCTCTCTGTCTCTCTTAGTTCTGTGTGGTGTCAGTCCCTCTATAATGAGTTGTAGAGACCTCATCTCTCTGTCTCTCTTATAATGAGTTGTAGTGACCTCATCTCTCTGTCTCTCTTAGTTCTGTGTGTTGTCAGTCCCTCTATAATGAGTTGTAGAGACCTCATCTCTCTGTCTCTCTTAGTTCTGTGTGTTGTCAGTCCCTCTATAATGAGTTGTAGAGACCTCATCTCTCTGTCTCTCTTAGTTCTGTGTCTGTGTGTTGTCAGTCTCTCTATAATGAGTTGTAGAGACCTCATCTCTCTGTCTCTCTTAGTTCTGTGTGTTGTCAGTCTCTCTATAATGTTGTGTCTCTCTTAGTTCTGTGTGTTGTCAGTCTCTATAATGAGTTGTAGAGACCTCATCTCTCTGTCTCTCTTCTGTTCTGTGTGTTGTCAGTCACTCTATAATGAGTTGTAGAGACCTCATCTCTCTGTCTCTCTTAGTTCTGTGTGTTGTCAGTCACTCTATAATGAGTTGTAGAGACCTCATCTCTCTGTCTCTCTTAGTTCTGTGTGTTGTCAGTCCTCTATAATGAGTTGTAGAGACCTCATCTCTCTGTCTCTCTTAGTTCTGTGTGTTGTCAGTCCCTCTATAATGAGTTGTAGAGACCTCATCTCTCTGTCTCTCTTAGTTCTGTGTGTTGTCAGTCCCTCTATAATGAGTTGTAGAGACCTCATCTCTCTGTCTCTCTTAGTTCTGTGTGTTGTCAGTCCTCTATAATGAGTTGTAGAGACCTCATCTCTCTGTCTCTCTTAGTTCTGTGTGTTGTCAGTCCCTCTATAATGTTGTGTTCTCTCTGTCAGTCTGTGTGTTGTCTCTATAATGAGTTGTAGAGACCTCATCTCTGTCTGTCTCTCTTAGTTCTGTGTCTGTTCTGTGTCAGTCAGTCTCTCTATAATGAGTTGTAGAGACCTCATCTCTCTGTCTCTCTTAGTTCTGTGTGTTGTCAGTCTCTCTATAATGAGTTGTAGAGACCTCATCTCTCTGTCTCTCTTAGTTCTGTGTGTTGTCAGTCTCTCTATAATGAGTTGTAGAGACCTCATCTCTCTGTCTCTCTTAGTTCTGTGTCTGTGTGTTGTCAGTCCCTCTATAATGAGTTGTAGAGACCTCATCTCTCTGTCTCTCTTAGTTCTGTGTCTGTGTGTTGTCAGTCCCTCTATAATGAGTTGTAGTGACCTCATCTCTCTGTCTCTCTTAGTTCTGTGTGTTGTCAGTCCCTCTATAATGAGTTGTAGAGACCTCATCTCTCTGTCTCTCTTAGTTCTGTGTGTTGTCAGTCCCTCTATAATGAGTTGTAGTGACCTCATCTCTCTGTCTCTCTTAGTTCTGTGTGTTGTCAGTCCCTCTATAATGAGTTGTAGAGACCTCATCTCTCTGTCTCTCTTAGTTCTGTGTGTTGTCAGTCCCTCTATAATGAGTTGTAGTGACCTCATCTCTCTGTCTCTCTTAGTTCTGTGTGTTGTCAGTCCCTCTATAATGAGTTGTAGAGACCTCATCTCTCTGTCTCTCTTAGTTCTGTGTGTTGTCAGTCTCTATAATGAGTTGTAGAGACCTCATCTCTCTGTTCTCTCTCTTAGTTCTGTGTGTGTGTCAGTCCCTCTATAATGAGTTGTAGAGACCTCATCTCTCTGTCTCTCTTAGTTCTGTGTGTTGTCAGTCACTCTATAATGAGTTGTAGAGACCTCATCTCTCTGTCTCTCTTAGTTCTGTGTGTTGTCAGTCACTCTATAATGAGTTGTAGAGACCTCATCTCTCTGTCTCTCTTAGTTCTGTGTGTTGTCAGTCAAATCAAATCAAATATATATGAGTTGTAGTGACAGAAACTCATCCCCTCTGTCTCTCTTAGTTCTGTGTGTTGTCAGTCTCTCTATAATGAGTTGTAGAGACCTCATCTCTCTGTCTCTCTTAGTTCTGTGTGTTGTCAGTCTCTCTATAATGAGTTGTAGTGACCTCATCTCTCTGTCTCTCTTAGTTCTGTGTGTTGTCAGTCCCTCTATAATGAGTTGTAGAGACCTCATCTCTCTGTCTCTCTTAGTTCTGTGTGTTGTCAGTCACTCTATAATGAGTTGTAGAGACCTCATCTCTCTGTCTCTCTTAGTTCTGTGTGTTGTCAGTCTCTCTATAATGAGTTGTAGAGACCTCATCTCTCTGTCTCTCTTAGTTCTGTGTGTTGTCAGTCACTCTATAATGAGTTGTAGAGACCTCATCTCTCTGTCTCTCTTAGTTCTGTGTGTTGTCAGTCACTCTATAATGAGTTGTAGAGACCTCATCTCTCTGTCTCTCTTAGTTCTGTGTGTTGTCAGTCCCTCTATAATGAGTTGTAGAGACCTCATCTCTCTGTCTCTCTTAGTTCTGTGTGTTGTCAGTCACTCTATAATGAGTTGTAGAGACCTCATCTCTCTGTCTCTCTTAGTTCTGTGTGTTGTCAGTCCCTCTATAATGAGTTGTAGAGACCTCATCTCTCTGTCTCTCTTAGTTCTGTGTCTGTGTGTTGTCAGTCTCTCTATAATGAGTTGTAGAGACCTCATCTCTCTGTCTCTCTTAGTTCTGTGTGTTGTCAGTCACTCTATAATGAGTTGTAGAGACCTCATCTCTCTGTCTCTCTTAGTTCTGTGTGTTGTCAGTCTCTCTATAATGAGTTGTAGAGACCTCATCTCTCTGTCTGTCTTAGTTCTGTGTGTTGTCAGTCACTCTATAATGAGTTGTAGTGACCTCATCTCTCTGTCTCTCTTAGTTCTGTGTGTTGTCAGTCCCTCTATAATGAGTTGTAGAGACCTCATCTCTCTGTCTCTCTTAGTTCTGTGTGTTGTCAGTCCCTCTATAATGAGTTGTAGAGACCTCATCTCTCTGTCTCTCTTAGTTCTGTGTCTGTGTGTTGTCAGTCACTCTATATTGAGTTGTAGAGACCTCATCTCTCTGTCTCTCTTAGTTCTGTGTGTTGTCAGTCACTCTATAATGAGTTGTAGAGACCTCATCTCTCTGTCTCTCTTAGTTCTGTGTGTTGTCAGTCACTCTATAATGAGTTGTAGAGACCTCATCTCTCTGTCTCTCTTAGTTCTGTGTCTGTGTTTTGTCAGTCAAATCCTCTATCAATGATTTATACCCCTCTCTGTCTCTCTGATATCTCAAAGTGCTGTACAGAAACCCAGCCTAAAACCCCAAACAGCAAACAATGCAGGTGTAAAAGCACTGTCTCTCTTAGTTCTGTGTGTTGTCAGTCTCTCTATAATGAGTTGTAGAGACCTCATCTCTCTGTCTCTCTTAGTTCTGTGTGTTGTCAGTCCCTCTATAATGAGTTGTAGAGACCTCATCTCTCTGTCTCTCTTAGTTCTGTGTGTTGTCAGTCTCTATAATGAGTTGTAGAGACCTCTCTCTCTGTCTCTCTTAGTTCTGTGTCTGTGTGTTGTCAGTCTCTCTATAATGAGTTGTAGAGACCTCATCTCTCTGTCTCTCTTAGTTCTGTGTGTTGTCAGTCCCTCTATAATGAGTTGTAGTGACCTCATCTCTCTGTCTCTCTTAGTTCTGTGTCTGTGTGTTGTCAGTCACTCTATAATGAGTTGTAGTGACCTCATCTCTCTGTCTCTCTTAGTTCTGTGTCTGTGTGTTGTCAGTCACTCTATAATGAGTTGTAGAGACCTCATCTCTCTGTCTCTCTTAGTTCTGTGTGTTGTCAGTCCCTCTATAATGAGTTGTAGAGACCTCATCTCTCTGTCTCTCTTAGTTCTGTGTGTTGTCAGTCACTCTATAATGAGTTGTAGAGACCTCATCTCTCTGTCTCTCTTAGTTCTGTGTGTTGTCAGTCTCTCTATAATGAGTTGTAGAGACCTCATCTCTCTGTCTCTCTTAGTTCTGTGTGTTGTCAGTCTCTCTATAATGAGTTGTAGAGACCTCATCTCTCTGTCTCTCTTAGTTCTGTGTCTGTGTGTCAGTCACTCTACAATGAGTTGTAGAGACCTCATCTCTCTGTCTCTCTTAGTTCTGTGTGTTGTCAGTCACTCTACAATGAGTTGTAGAGACCTCATCTCTCCGTCTCTCTTAGTTCTGTGTGTTGTCAGTCTCTCTATAATGAGTTGTAGAGACCTCATCTCTCTGTCTCTCTTAGTTCTGTGTGTTGTCAGTCTCTCTATAATGAGTTGTAGAGACCTCATCTCTCTGTCTCTCTTAGTTCTGTGTGTTGTCAGTCTCTCTATAATGAGTTGTAGAGACCTCATCTCTCTGTCTCTCTTAGTTCTGTGTGTTGTCAGTCCTCTATAATGAGTTGTAGTGACCTCATCTCTCTGTCTCTCTTAGTTCTGTGTCTGTGTGTTGTCAGTCACTCTATAATGAGTTGTAGAGACCTCATCTCTCTGTCTCTCTTAGTTCTGTGTCTGTTGTCAGTCACTCTATAATGAGTTGTAGAGACCTCATCTCTCTGTCTCTCTTAGTTCTGTGTGTTGTCAGTCCTCTATAATGAGTTGTAGAGACCTCATCTCTCTGTCTCTCTTAGTTCTGTGTCTGTGTTTTGTCAGTCAAATCAAATCTATTTATATAGCCCTTCGAGCTGATATCTCAAAGTGCTGTAGAAACCCAGCCTAAAACCCCAAACAGCAAACAATCTGTAGTGTCTCTCTTAGTTCTGTGTGTTGTCAGTCTCTCTATAATGAGTTGTAGAGACCTCATCTCTCTGTCTGTCTTAGTTCTGTGTGTTGTCAGTCACTCTATAATGAGTTGTAGAGACCTCATCTCTCTGTCTCTCTTAGTTCTGTGTGTTGTCAGTCCCTCTATAATGAGTTGTAGAGACCTCATCTCTCTGTCTCTCTTAGTTCTGTGTGTTGTCAGTCACTCTATAATGAGTTGTAGAGACCTCATCTCTCTGTCTCTCTTAGTTCTGTGTGTTGTCAGTCCCTCTATAATGAGTTGTAGAGACCTCATCTCTCTGTCTCTCTTAGTTCTGTGTGTTGTCAGTCTCTCTATAATGAGTTGTAGTGACCTCATCTCTCTGTCTCTCTTAGTTCTGTGTCTGTTGTCAGTCCTCTATAATGAGTTGTAGAGACCTCATCTCTCTGTCTCTCTTAGTTCTGTGTGTTGTCAGTCACTCTATAATGAGTTGTAGAGACCTCATCTCTCTGTCTCTCTTAGTTCTGTGTGTTGTCAGTCCTCTATAATGAGTTGTAGAGACCTCATCTCTCTGTCTCTCTTAGTTCTGTGTCTGTGTTTTGTCAGTCACTCTATAATGAGTTGTATCTCAAAGAGAAACCTCCCCATCTCTCTGTCTCTCTTAGTTCTGTGTCTGTGTGTTGTCAGTCCCTCTATAATGAGTTGTAGTGACCTCATCTCTCTGTCTCTCTTAGTTCTGTGTGTTGTCAGTCCCTCTATAATGAGTTGTAGAGACCTCATCTCTCTGTCTCTCTTAGTTCTGTGTGTTGTCAGTCCCTCTATAATGAGTTGTAGAGACCTCATCTCTCTGTCTCTCTTAGTTCTGTGTCTGTGTGTTGTCAGTCTCTCTATAATGAGTTGTAGAGACCTCATCTCTCTGTCTCTCTTAGTTCTGTGTGTTGTCAGTCCCTCTATAATGAGTTGTAGTGACCTCATCTCTCTGTCTCTCTTAGTTCTGTGTCTGTGTGTTGTCAGTCACTCTATAATGAGTTGTAGAGACCTCATCTCTCTGTCTCTCTTAGTTCTGTGTGTTGTCAGTCCCTCTATAATGAGTTGTAGAGACCTCATCTCTGTCTCTCTTAGTTCTGTCTGTAGTTCTGTTGTAGAGACCTCATCTCTCTGTCTCTCTTAGTTCTGTGTGTTGTCAGTCACTCTATAATGAGTTGTAGAGACCTCATCTCTCTGTCTCTCTTAGTTCTGTGTGTTGTCAGTCCTCTATAATGAGTTGTAGAGACCTCATCTCTCTGTCTCTCTTAGTTCTGTGTGTTGTCAGTCCCTCTATAATGAGTTGTAGTGACCTCATCTCTCTGTCTCTCTTAGTTCTGTGTCTGTGTGTTGTCAGTCTCTCTATAATGAGTTGTAGAGACCTCATCTCTCTGTCTCTCTTAGTTCTGTGTGTTGTCAGTCACTCTATAATGAGTTGTAGAGACCTCATCTCTCTGTCTCTCTTAGTTCTGTGTGTTGTCAGTCTCTCTATAATGAGTTGTAGAGACCTCATCTCTCTGTCTCTCTTAGTTCTGTGTGTTGTCAGTCTCTCTATAATGAGTTGTAGAGACCTCATCTCTCTGTCTCTCTTAGTTCTGTGTGTTGTCAGTCTCTCTATAATGAGTTGTAGAGACCTCATCTCTCTGTCTCTCTTAGTTCTGTGTGTTGTCAGTCCCTCTATAATGAGTTGTAGAGACCTCATCTCTCTGTCTCTCTTAGTTCTGTGTCTGTGTGTTGTCAGTCACTCTATATTGAGTTGTAGAGACCTCATCTCTCTGTCTCTCTTAGTTCTGTGTGTTGTCAGTCTCTCTATAATGAGTTGTAGAGACCTCATCTCTCTGTCTCTCTTAGTTCTGTGTGTTGTCAGTCTCTCTATAACGAGTTGTAGAGACCTCATCTCTCTGTCTCTCTTAGTTCTGTGTGTTGTCAGTCACTCTATAATGAGTTGTAGAGACCTCATCTCTCTGTCTCTCTTAGTTCTGTGTGTTGTCAGTCTCTCTATAATGAGTTGTAGAGACCTCATCTCTCTGTCTCTCTTAGTTCTGTGTGTTGTCAGTCTCTCTATAATGAGTTGTAGAGACCTCATCTCTCTGTCTCTCTTAGTTCTGTGTGTTGTCAGTCACTCTATAATGAGTTGTAGAGACCTCATCTCTCTGTCTCTCTTAGTTCTGTGTGTTGTCAGTCACTCTATAATGAGTTGTAGAGACCTCATCTCTCTGTCTCTCTTAGTTCTGTGTGTTGTCAGTCACTCTATAATGAGTTGTAGAGACCTCATCTCTCTGTCTCTCTTAGTTCTGTGTCTGTGTTGTCAGTCACTCTATAATGAGTTGTAGAGACCTCATCTCTCTGTCTCTCTTAGTTCTGTGTGTTGTCAGTCACTCTATAATGAGTTGTAGAGACCTCATCTCTCTGTCTCTCTTAGTTCTGTGTGTTGTCAGTCCCTCTATAATGAGTTGTAGAGACCTCATCTCTCTGTCTCTCTTAGTTCTGTGTGTTGTCAGTCCCTCTATAATGAGTTGTAGAGACCTCATCTCTCTGTCTCTCTTAGTTCTGTGTGTTGTTGTCAGTCCCTCTATAATGAGTTGTAGAGACCTCATCTCTCTGTCTCTCTTAGTTCTGTGTGTTGTCAGTCACTCTATAATGAGTTGTAGA
>NW_026289581.1:47500-57500 GCF_023373465.1 Oncorhynchus keta | reverse complement strand
CCAAAGCCAATTCCTCCTTTATCCGCCTTTCCTTCCAGTTCTTTGCTGCCAATGACTGGAACGAATTGCAAAAAATCACTGAAGCTGGAGACTCATATCTCCCTCACTAGCTTTAAAGCACCAGCTGTCAGAGCAGCTCACAGATCACTACACCTGTACACAGCCCATCTGTAAATAGCCCACCCAACTACCTCATCCCCATACTGTATTTATTTATTTATCTTGCTCCTTTGCACCCCAGTACCTCTACTTGGACATTCATCTTCTGCACATCTACCATTCCAGTGTTCATTTGTGAAATTATCTTGGCCAGGTCACAGTTGTAAATGAGAATTTGTTCTCAACTGGCCTACCTGGTTAAATAAAGGTGAAATAAAACTACATTTGAAATGATATGCCACTTTATTCCAAGTTACATACATCTTATCATTTAGTGATGGTAGAGATGGATTAACCCTTAGTGTGGTAGAGATGGATTAACCCTTAGTGTGGTAGAGATGGATTAACCCTTAGTGTGGTAGAGATGGATTAACCCTTAGTGTGGTAGAGATGGATTAACCCTTAGTGATGGTAGAGATGGATTAACCGTTAGTGATGGTAGAGATGGATTAACCCTTAGTGTGGTAGAGATGGATTAACCCTTAGTGTGGTAGAGATGGATTAACCCTTAGTGTGGTAGAGATGGATTAACCCTTAGTGATGGTAGAGATGGATTAACCCTTAGTGATGGTAGAGATGGATTAACCCTTAGTGATGGTAGAGATGGATTAACCCTTAGTGATGGTAGAGATGGATTAACCCTTAGTGATGGTAGAGATGGATTAACCCTTAGTGTGGTAGAGATGGATTAACCCTTAGTGATGGTAGTGATGGTAGAGATGGATTAACCCTTAGTGTGGTAGAGATGGATTGGCCCTTAGTGTGGTAGAGATGTATTAACTCTTAGTGATGGTAGAGATGGATTAACCCTTAGTGATGGTAGAGATGGATTAACCCTTAGTGATGGTAGAGATGGATTAACCCTTAGTGTGGTAGAGATGGATTAACCCTTAGTGTGGTAGAGATGGATTGGCCCTTAGTGTGGTAGAGATGGTAGAGATGGATTAACCCTTAGTGATGGTATAGATGGATTAACCCTTAGTGTGGTAGAGATGGAATAACCCTTAGTGATGGTAGTGATGATAGAGATGGATTAACCCTTAGTGTGGTAGAGATGGATTAACCCTTAGTGTGGTAGAGATGGATTAACCCTTAGTGATGGTAGTGATGATAGAGATGGATTAACCCTTAGTGTGGTAGAGATGGATTAACCCTTAGTGTGGTAGAGATGGATTAACCCTTAGTGATGGTAGAGATCGATTAACCCTTAGTGATGGTAGAGATGGATTAGCCCTTAGTGTGGTAGAGATGGATTAACCCTTAGTGATGGTAGAGATGGATTAACCCTTAGTGTGGTAGAGATGGATTAACCCTTAGTGATGGTAGAGATGCATTAACCCTTAGTGATGGTAGAGATGGATTAACCCTTAGTGATGGTAGAGATGGATTAACCCTTAGTGTGGTAGAGATAGATTAACCCTTAGTGATGGTAGAGATGGATTAACCCTTAGTGTGGTAGAGATGGATTAACCCTTAGTGATGGTAGAGATGCATTAACCCTTAGTGATGGTAGAGATGGATTAACCCTTAGTGATGGTAGAGATGGATTAACCCTTAGTGATGGTAGTGATGATAGAGATGGATTAACCCTTAGTGATGGTAGAGATGGATTAACCCTTAGTGATGGTAGAGATGGATTAACCCTTAGTGTGGTAGAGATGGATTAACCCTTAGTGATGGTAGAGATCGATTAACCCTTAGTGATGGTAGAGATGGATTAGCCCTTAGTGTGGTAGAGATGGATTAACCCTTAGTGATGGTAGAGATGGATTAACCCTTAGTGTGGTAGAGATGGATTAACCCTTAGTGATGGTAGAGATGCATTAACCCTTAGTGATGGTAGAGATGGATTAACCCTTAGTGATGGTAGAGATGGATTAACCCTTAGTGTGGTAGAGATAGATTAACCCTTAGTGATGGTAGAGATGGATTAACCCTTAGTGTGGTAGAGATGGATTAACCCTTAGTGATGGTAGTGATGGTAGAGATGGTAGAGATGGATTAACCCTTAGTGTGGTAGAGATGGATTAACCCTTAGTGTGGTAGAGATGGATTAACCCTTAGTGTGGTAGAGATGGTAGAGATGGATTAACCCTTAGTGTGGTAGAGATAGATTAACCCTTAGTGATGGTAGTGATGGTAGAGATGGATTAACCCTTAGTGTGGTAGAGATGGATTAACCCTTAGTGATGGTAGTGATGGTAGAGATGGTAGAGATGGATTAACCCTTAGTGTGGTAGAGATAGATTAACCCTTAGTGATGGTAGTGATGGTAGAGATGGATTAACCCTTAGTGTGGTAGAGATGGATTAACACTTAGTGATGGTAGAGATGGATTAACCCTTAGTGATGGTAGAGATGGATTAACCCTTAGTGATGGTAGAGATGGATTGGCCCTTAGTGTGTTAGAGATAGATTAACCCGTAGTGATGGTAGAGATGGATTAACCCTTAGTGATGGTAGAGATGGATTAACCCTTAGTGATGGTAGAGATGGATTAGCCCTTAGTGATGGTAGAGATGGTAGAGATGGATTAGCCCTTAGTGATGGTAGTGATGGTAGAGATGGATTAACCCTTAGTGATGGTAGAGATGGATTAACCCGTAGTGATGGTAGAGATGGATTAGCCCTTAGTGATGGTAGAGATGCATTAACCCTTAGTGATGGTAGAGATGGATTAACCCTTAGTGTGGTAGAGATGGATTAACCCTTAGTGATGGTAGAGATGGATTAACCCGTAGTGATGGTAGAGATGCATTAACCCTTAGTGATGGTAGAGATGGATTAGCCCTTAGTGATGGTAGAGATGCATTAACCCTTAGTGATGGTAGAGATGGATTAACCCTTAGTGATGGTAGAGATGGATTAACCCTTAGTGATGGTAGAGATGGATTAACCCTTAGTGATGGTAGAGATGCATTAACCCTTAGTGATGGTAGAGATGGATTAACCCTTAGTGATGGTAGAGATGGATTAACCCTTAGTGATGGTAGAGATGCATTAACCCTTAGTGATGGTAGAGATGGATTAACCCTTAGTGATGGTAGAGATGCATTAACCCTTAGTGATGGTAGAGATGGATTAACCCTTAGTGATGGTAGAGATGGATTAACCCTTAGTGATGATAGAGATGGATTAACCCTTAGTGATGGTAGAGATGGATTAACCCTTAGTGATGGTAGAGATGGATTAACCCGTAGTGATGGTAGAGATGGATTAACCCTTAGTGTGGTAGAGATGGATTAACCCTTAGTGTGGTAGAGATGGATTAGCCCTTAGTGTGGTAGAGATGGATTAACCCTTAGTGTGGTAGAGATGGATTAGCCCTTAGTGATGGTAGAGATGCATTAACCCTTAGTGATGGTAGAGATGGATTAACCCTTAGTGTGGTAGAGATGGATTAACCCTTAGTGTGGTAGAGATGGATTAACCCGTAGTGATGGTAGAGATGGATTAACCCTTAGTGATGGTAGAGATGGATTAACCCTTAGTGTGGTAGAGATGGATTAACCCTTAGTGTGGTAGAGATGGATTAACCCTTAGTGATGGTAGAGATGGATTAACCCTTAGTGATGGTAGAGATGGATTAACCCTTAGTGATGGTAGAGATGGATTAACCCTTAGTGTGGTAGAGATGGATTAACCCTTAGTGTGGTAGAGATGGATTAACCCTTAGTGATGGTAGAGATGGATTAACCCTTAGTGATGGTAGAGATGGATTAACCCTTAGTGATGGTAGAGATGGATTAACCCTTAGTGATGGTAGAGATGGATGAACCCTTAGTGATGATAGAGATGGATTAACCCTTAGTGATGGTAGAGATGGATTAACCCTTAGTGATGGTAGAGAGAGATTAACCCTTAGTGATGGTAGAGATGGATTAACCCTTAGTGTGGTAGAGATGGATTAGCCCTTAGTTTGGTAGAGATGGATTAACCCTTAGTGTGGTAGAGATGGATTAACCCTTAGTGATGGTAGAGATGGATTAACCCTTAGTGTGGTAGAGATGGATTAACCCTTAGTGATGGTAGAGATGGATTAACCCGTAGTGATGGTAGAGATGGATTAACCCTTAGTGATGGTAGAGATGCATTAACCCTTAGTGATGGTAGTGATGATAGAGATGGATTAACCCTTAGTGATGGTAGAGATGGATTAACCCTTAGTGATGGTAGAGATGGATTAACCCTTAGTGATGGTAGAGATAGATTAACCCTTAGTGTGGTAGAGATAGATTAACCCTTAGTGTGGTAGAGATGGATTAACCCTTAGTGATGGTAGTGATGGTAGAGATGGATTAACCCTTAGTGATGGTAGAGATGGATTAACCCTTAGTGTGGTAGAGATGGATTAACCCTTAGTGATGGTAGAGATGGATTAACCCTTAGTGATGGTAGAGATGGATTAACCCTTAGTGATGGTAGAGATGGATTAACCCTTAGTGATGGTAGAGATGCATTAACCCTTAGTGATGGTAGAGATGGATTAACCCTTAGTGTGGTAGAGATTGATTAACCCTTAGTGTGGTAGAGATGGATTAACCCTTAGTGATGGTAGAGATGGATTAACCCTTAGTGATGGTAGAGATGGATTAACCCTTAGTGATGGTAGAGATGCATTAACCCTTAGTGATGGTAGAGATGGATTAACCCTTAGTGATGGTAGAGATGGATTAACCCTTAGTGTGGTAGAGATGGATTAACCCTTAGTGATGGTAGAGATGGATTAGCCCTTAGTTTGGTAGAGATAGATTAACCCTTAGTGTGGTAGAGATAGATTAACCCTTAGTGATGGTAGAGATGGATTAACCCTTAGTGATGGTAGAGATGGATTAACCCGTAGTGTGGTAGTGATGATAGAGATGGATTAACCCTTAGTGATGGTAGTGATGATAGAGATGGATTAACCCTTAGTGATGGTAGTGATGGTAGAGATAGATTAACCCTTAGTGTGGTAGAGATGGATTAACCCTTAGTGTGGTAGAGATGGATTAACCCTTAGTGATGGTAGAGATAGATTAACCCTTAGTGATGGTAGAGATGCATTAACCCTTAGTGATGGTAGAGATGGATTAACCCTTAGTGATGGTAGAGATAGATTAACCCTTAGTGATGGTAGAGATGCATTAACCCTTAGTGATGGTAGAGATGCATTAACCCTTAGTGTGGTAGAGATGGATTAACCCTTAGTGTGGTAGAGATGGATTAACCCTTAGTGTGGTAGAGATGGATTAACCCTTAGTGATGGTAGAGATAGATTAACCCTTAGTGATGGTAGAGATGGATTAACCCTTAGTGTGGTAGAGATGGATTAACCCTTAGTGATGGTAGAGATGGATTAACCCTTAGTGATGGTAGAGATGGTAGAGATGGTAGAGATGGATTAACCCTTAGTGATGGTAGAGATGGATTAACCCTTAGTGATGGTAGAGATAGATTAACCCTTAGTGTGGTAGAGATAGATTAACCCTTAGTGTGGTAGAGATGGATTAACCCTTAGTGTGGTAGAGATGGATTAACCCTTAGTGTGGTAGAGATGGATTAACCCTTAGTGTGGTAGAGATGGATTGGTCCTTAGTGTGGTAGAGATAGATTAGTGATGGTAGAGATGGTAGAGATGGATTAACCCTTAGTGATGGTAGAGATGGATTAACCCTTAGTGTGGTAGAGATGGATTAACCCTTAGTGTGGTAGAGATGGATTAACCCTTAGTGTGGTAGAGATGGATTAACCCTTAGTGTGGTAGAGATGGATTAACCCTTAGTGATGGTAGAGATGGATTAACCCTTAGTGATGGTAGAGATAGATTAACCCTTAGTGATGGTAGAGATGGATTAACCCTTAGTGTGGTAGAGATAGATTAACCCTTAGTGATGGTAGAGATGGATTAACCCTTAGTGATGGTAGAGATGGATTAGCCCTTAGTGTGGTAGAGATGGATTAACCCTTAGTGTGGTAGAGATGGATTAACCCTTAGTGATGGTAGAGATAGATTAACCCTTAGTGATGGTAGAGATGGATTAACCCTTAGTGTGGTAGAGATGGATTAACCCTTAGTGATGGTAGAGATGGTAGAGATGGATTAACCCTTAGTGATGGTAGAGATGGATTAACCCTTAGTGATGGTAGAGATGGATTAACCCTTAGTGATGGTAGAGATGGATTAATCCTTAGTGATGGTAGAGATGGATTAACCCTTAGTGATGGTAGAGATGGATTAACCCTTAGTGATGGTAGAGATGGATTAACCCTTAGTGTGGTAGAGATGGATTAACCCTTAGTGATGGTAGAGATGGATTAACCCTTAGTGATGGTAGAGATGGATTAACCCTTAGTGATGGTAGAGATAGATTAACCCTTAGTGATGGTAGAGATGGATTAACCCTTAGTGATGGTAGAGATGGATTAACCCTTAGTGATGGTAGAGATGGATTAACCCTTAGTGTGGTAGAGATAGATTAACCCTTAGTGATGGTAGAGATGGATTAACCCTTAGTGATGGTAGAGATGGATTAACCCGTAGTGATGGTAGAGATGGATTAGCCCTTAGTGTGGTAGAGATGGATTAACCCTTAGTGATGGTAGAGATGGATTAACCCTTAGTGTGGTAGAGATAGATTAACCCTTAGTGATGGTAGAGATGGATTAACCCTTAGTGTGGTAGAGATGGATTAACCCTTAGTGATGGTAGAGATGGATTAACCCTTAGTGTGGTAGAGATGGATTAACCCTTAGTGTGGTAGAGATGGATTAACCCTTAGTGATGGTAGAGATGGATTAACCCTTAGTGTGGTAGAGATAGATTAACCCTTAGTGATGGTAGAGATGGATTAACCCTTAGTGTGGTAGAGGTGGATTAACCCTTAGTGATGGTAGAGATGGATTAACCCTTAGTGATGGTAGAGATGGATTAACCCTTAGTGTGGTAGAGATGGATTAACCCTTAGTGTGGTAGAGATGGATTAACCCTTAGTGATGGTAGTGATGGTAGAGATGGATTAACCCTTAGTGTGGTAGAGATGGATTAACCCTTAGTGATGGTAGTGATGGTAGAGATGGATTAACTCTTAGTGATGGTAGAGATGGATTAACCCTTAGTGATGGTAGAGATGGATTAACCCTTAGTGATGGTAGAGATGGATTAACCCTTAGTGTGGTAGAGATAGATTAACCCTTAGTGATGGTAGAGATGGATTAACCCTTAGTGATGGTAGTGATGGTAGAGATGGATTAACCCTTAGTGATGGTAGAGATGGATTAACCCTTAGTGTGGTAGAGATGGATTAACCCTTAGTGATGGTAGAGATGGATTAACCCTTAGTGATGGTAGAGATGGATTAACCCTTAGTGATGGTAGAGATGGATTAGCCCTTAGTGTGGTAGAGATGGATTAACCCTTAGTGATGGTAGAGATGGATTAACCCTTAGTGTGGTAGAGATGGATTAACCCTTAGTGATGGTAGAGATGGATTAACCCTTAGTGTGGTAGAGATGGATTAACCCTTAGTGATGGTAGAGATGGATTAACCCTTAGTGATGGTAGAGATGGATTAACCCTTAGTGATGGTAGAGATGGATTAACCCTTAGTGATGGTAGTGAGATAGATGGATTAACCCTTAGTGATGGTAGAGATGGATTAACCCTTAGTGATGGTAGAGATGGATTAACCCTTAGTGATGGTAGAGATGGATTAACCCTTAGTGTGGTAGAGATAGATTAACCCTTAGTGTGGTAGAGATGGATTAACCCTTAGTGATGGTAGTGATGGTAGAGATGGATTAACCCTTAGTGATGGTAGAGATGGATTAACCCTTAGTGTGGTAGAGATGGATTAACCCTTAGTGATGGTAGAGATGGATTAACCCTTAGTGATGGTAGAGATGGATTAACCCGTAGTGATGGTAGAGATGGATTAACCCTTAGTGATGGTAGAGATGGATTAACCCTTAGTGATGGTAGAGATGGATTAACCCTTAGTGTGGTAGAGATGGATTAACCCTTAGTGTGGTAGAGATGGATTAACCCTTAGTGATGGTAGAGATGGATTAACCCTTAGTGATGGTAGAGATGGATTAACCCTTAGTGATGGTAGAGATGCATTAACCCTTAGTGATGGTAGAGATGGATTAACCCTTAGTGATGGTAGAGATGGATTAACCCTTAGTGTGGTAGAGATGGATTAACCCTTAGTGATGGTAGAGATGGATTAGCCCTTAGTTTGGTAGAGATAGATTAACCCTTAGTGTGGTAGAGATAGATTAACCCTTAGTGATGGTAGAGATGGATTAACCCTTAGTGATGGTAGAGATGGATTAACCCGTAGTGTGGTAGTGATGATAGAGATGGATTAACCCTTAGTGATGGTAGTGATGATAGAGATGGATTAACCCTTAGTGATGGTAGTGATGGTAGAGATAGATTAACCCTTAGTGTGGTAGAGATGGATTAACCCTTAGTGTGGTAGAGATGGATTAACCCTTAGTGATGGTAGAGATGATTAACCCTAGTGATGGTAGAGATGGATTAACCCTTAGTGATGGTAGAGATGGATTAACCCTTAGTGATGGTAGAGATAGATTAACCCTTAGTGATGGTAGAGATGCATTAACCCTTAGTGATGGTAGAGATGCATTAACCCTTAGTGTGGTAGAGATGGATTAACCCTTAGTGTGGTAGAGATGGATTAACCCTTAGTGTGGTAGAGATGGATTAACCCTTAGTGATGGTAGAGATAGATTAACCCTTAGTGATGGTAGAGATGGATTAACCCTTAGTGTGGTAGAGATGGATTAACCCTTAGTGATGGTAGAGATGGATTAACCCTTAGTGATGGTAGAGATGGTAGAGATGGTAGAGATGGATTAACCCTTAGTGATGGTAGAGATGGATTAACCCTTAGTGATGGTAGAGATAGGATTAACCCTTAGTGTGGTAGAGATGGATTAACCCTAGTGTGGTAGAGATGGATTAACCCTTAGTGGGTAGAGATGGATTAACCCTTAGTGATGGTAGAGATGGATTAACCCTTAGTGATGGTAGAGATGGATTAACCCTTAGTGATGGTAGAGATAGATTAGTGATGGTAGAGATGGTAGAGATGGATTAACCCTTAGTGATGGTAGAGATGGATTAACCCTTAGTGATGGTAGAGATGGATTAACCCTTAGTGTGGTAGAGATGGTTAACCCTTAGTGTGGTAGAGATGGATTAACCCTTAGTGATGGTAGAGATGGATTAACCCTTAGTGATGGTAGAGATGGATTAACCCGTAGTGATGGTAGAGATGGATTAACCCTTAGTGATGGTAGAGATGGATTAACCCTTAGTGTGGTAGAGATAGATTAACCCTTAGTGATGGTAGAGATGGATTAACCCTTAGTGATGGTAGAGATGGATTAGCCCTTAGTGTGGTAGAGATGGATTAGCCCTTAGTGTGGTAGAGATGGATTAACCCTTAGTGATGGTAGAGATAGATTAACCCTTAGTGATGGTAGAGATGGATTAACCCTTAGTGTGGTAGAGATGGATTAACCCTTAGTGATGGTAGAGATGGATTAACCCTTAGTGATGATAGAGATGGATTAACCCTTAGTGTGGTAGTGATGATAGAGATAGATTAACCCTTAGTGATGGTAGAGATGGATTAACCCTTAGTGATGGTAGAGATGGATTAACCCTTAGTGTGGTAGAGATGGATTAATCCTTAGTGATGGTAGAGATGGATTAACCCTTAGTGTGGTAGTGATGATAGAGATGGATTAACCCTTAGTGTGGTAGTGATGGTAGAGATAGATTAACCCTTAGTGATGGTAGAGATGGATTAACCCTTAGTGTGGTAGA
>NW_026289581.1:37500-42500 GCF_023373465.1 Oncorhynchus keta | reverse complement strand
ATAGAGATTGAACATTAGATTGGTAACACCACATAGAGACTGATAGAGATTGATCATTAGATTGGTAACAACACATAGAGACTGATAGAGATTGAACATTAGATTGGTAACAACACATAGAGACTGATAGAGATTGAACATTAGATTGGTAACAACACATAGAGACTGATAGAGATTGAACATTAGATTGGTAACAACACATAGAGACTGATAGAGATTGAACATTAGATTGGTAACACCACATAGAGACTGATAGAGATTGAACATTAGATTGGTAACAACACATAGAGACTGATAGAGATTGAACATTAGATTGGTAACAACACATAGAGACTGATAGAGATTGAACATTAGATTGGTAACAACACATAGAGACTGATAGAGATTGAACATTAGTTTGGTAACAACACATAGAGACTGATAGAGATTGAACATTAGATTGGTAACACCACATAGAGACTGATAGAGATTGAACATTAGGTAACACCACATAGAGACTGATAGAGATTGAACATTAGATTGGTAACAACACATAGAGACTGATAGAGATTGAACATTAGATTGGTAACAACACATAGAGACTGATAGAGATTGAACATTAGATTGGTGCTTCAGAGTGGGGTCAAATGATGCTGTGGATGGAGAGTGTTAATCCCTGATCCCAGAGTGAACGGAGGCCATTAGTGCCTGTGTGTGTGTGTGTGTGTGTGTGTGTGTGTGTGTGTGTGTGTGTGTGTGTGTGTGTGTGTGTGTGTGTGTGTGTGTGTGTGTGTGTAATCTGAGAGTGAATGAGGTGGCAGATGCCATTATCCATTAGTTCCCTCTGACTACAGAGGGGAGGAGAGGGGAGGAGAGCAGGGGATAGAAGGGGAGAGGATGGATGGGAGGGAGGGAGGGGATAGAAGGGGAGAGGATGGATGGGAGGGGAGGGAGGGAGGGGATAGAAGGGGAGAGGATGGATGGGAGGGGAGGGAGGGAGGGAGGGATAGAAGGGGAGAGGATGGGAGACAAGATGGAGGAAGAGGCGACAAAGCGAGGGAGGAAGGGATGGAGGGAGGGATGGAGGGAGGGATGGAGGGATGGAGGGATAGAGGGAGGGAGGGAGGGATGGAGGGAGGGATGGAGGGATGGAGGGATAGAGGGAGGGAGGGAGGGAGGGATGGAGGGAGGGATGGAGGGAGGGATGGAGGGATGGAGGGATAGAGGGAGGGCGGTAGGGAGGGATGGAGGGATAGAGGAAGGTAGGGAGGAAGGGATGGAGGGAGGGAGGGATAGAGGGAGGGCGGTAGGGAGGGATGGAGGGATAGAGGGAGGGAGGGATAGAGGGAGGGATAGAGGGAGGGAGGGATGGAGGGAGGGAGGGAGGGAGGGATGGAGGGAGGGAGGGATAGAGGGAGGGCGGTAGGGAGGGATGGAGGGATAGAGGAAGGTAGGGAGGAAGGGATGGAGGGAGGGAGGGATAGAGGGAGGGCAGTAGGGAGGGATGGAGGGATAGAGGAAGGTAGGGAGGAAGGGATGGAGGGAGGGATAGAGGGAGGGCAGTAGGGAGGGATGGAGGGATAGAGGGAGGGAGGGAGGGAGGGATAGAGGGAGGGAGGGATGGAGGGAGGGAGGGAGGGAGGGAGGGAGGGAGGGAGGGAGGGAGGGAGGGAGGGAGGGAGGGAGGGAGGGATGGAGGGAGGGAGGGAGGGAGGGAGGGAGGGAGGGAGGGAGGGAGGGAGGGAGGGAGGGAGGGAGGGATAGAGGAGGGCGGTAGGGAGGGATGGAGGGATAGAGGAAGGTAGGGAGGAAGGGATGGAGGGAGGGATAGAGGGATAGAGGGAGGGTGGTAGGGAGGGTGGTAGGGAGGGATGGAGGGATAGAGGGAGGGCGGTAGGGAGGGATGGAGGGATAGAGGAAGGTAGGGAGGAAGGGATGGAGGGAGGGATAGAGGGAGGGCAGTAGGGAGGGATGGAGGGATAGAGGGAGGGAGGGAGGGAGGGAGGGATAGAGGGAGGGAGGGATAGAGGGAGGGATAGAGGGAGGGAGGGAGGGAGGAAGGGAGGGAGGGAGGGATGGAGGGATGGAGGGATAGAGGGAGGGCGGTAGGGAGGGATGGAGGGATAGAGGAAGGTAGGGAGGAAGGGATGGAGGGAGGGAGGGATAGAGGGAGGGCGGTAGGGAGGGATGGAGGGATAGAGGGAGGGAGGGAGGGATAGAGGGAGGGAGGGATAGAGGGAGGGATAGAGGGAGGGAGGGAGGGATAGAGGGGGATAGAGGGAGGGAGGGAGGAATAGAAGGAGGGATAGAGGGAGGGATAGATGGAGGGATAGAGGGAGGGAGGGAGGGAGGTAGGGAGGGAGTTAGGGAGGGAGGGAGGGAGGGATAGAGGGGGGGATAGAGGGAGGGATAGAGGGAGGGATAGAGGGAGGGAGGGATAGAGGGAGGGAGGGAGGGAGGGAGGGAGGGAGGGAGGGAGGGAGGGAGGGAGGGAGAGAGGGAGGGATAGAGGGAGGGAGGGATAGAGGGGGGGTAGAGGGGGGGATAGAGGGAGGGATAGAGGGAGGGAGGGATAGAGGGGGGGTAGAGGGGGGGATAGAGGGAGGGAGGGAGGGATAGATGGAGGGAGGGAGGGATAGAGGGAGGGAGGGAGGGATCCATTAAGAGCAGACAGGGATCCAGAGTGACAGTCAATGTCTCATACCACTCTATTATTAAAGAGGAGAGAAGGAGAGGAGAGCATCCCCCTACATACCTTCCTCTACCATACATTATTTAAAAGAGAGAGAGATGAGAGACGAGAGAGAGAGGGAGAGAGAGAGAGAGAGAGAGAGAGAGAGAGAGAGAGAGAGAGAGAGAGAGAGAGAGAGAGAGAGAGAGAGACGAGAGACGAGAGAGGGAGAGAGAGAGAGAGAGAGAGGGGAGAGAGAGAGAGAGAGAGAGAGAGAGAGAGAGAGAGAGAGAGAGAGGTGAGACGAGAGAGAGAGAGAGAGAGAGAGAGACAGAGAGAGAGAGAGAGAGAGAGAGAGAGAGAGAGAGAGAGAGAGAGAGAGAGAGAGAGAGAGAGAGAGAGGTGAGACGAGAGAGATAGCGAGAGGAGAGACGAGAAAGCGAGAGAGAGTTTGGAAGTACTCCGGGAAGAGGAGCGTCTGCCTGTCTGCTTCAGGCGGCTCCATCTCTTCCTCCATCCACAGAACCAACAGAGGAAGAGTCAGGAGAGACAGTTTGAGTACATGTGACAGTACGACGTCCAACAACACACACACACACACACACACACACACACACACACACACACACACACACACACACACACACACACACACACACACACACACACACACACACACACACACACACACACACACACACACACCAAATAAAGACAACAGAGCTGTCTTAAAAACTCTTTTTATTGACTAAGATCAACCTTTTTTTTAGTAAAACATGCAATATATATATTTTTAAAAAAGGATCTCAACTTTATTGCTCGTCGTCATTTAGAGTAATAGATGATCAGATGCACAATAACAACAACAACAACAACAACAATAACAACAATAACAACAATAATCCTGTTCCACAAGGAAACAACAAGTCTAGACGGTTCCACGGGTTCTAGTAGTTATAAAAAACACAGACCCACATGGTAACGTAAATAATAGGAACCAACACTTCTATTCTGCCCAAACCGGGGTTTGTGACCTTTTCACCCTTTTTCATAGCAGGAAGGAGCCAACACTTCCATTTCTGCCCAAACCGCGGTTCGTGACCTTTCACCCTTTCTCATAGCAGGAAGGAGCCAACACTTCTATTCTGCCCAAACCGCGGTTTGTGACCTTTCACCCTTTTTCATAGCAGGAAGTTGTTTCTTAGACACACACACACACACACACACACACACACACACACACACACACACACACACACACACACACACACACACACACACACACACACACACACACACACACACACACACACACACACACACACACACACACACACACACACACACACACACACACACACACACACACACACACACACACACACACACACACACACGTTAGCACACACATGCTGGGGCCAGAGTGATGGTGTTTGGTCAGTAGTGTTGAAGATCTAACCTCAGGCTGCCTCATGGTTCCATCATCATGGTTCCATTCCCTTGGTACCACCCTCATTGTTCCATCCTCATGGTTCCACCCTCATGGTTCCATCCTCATGGTTCCACTCTCATGGTTCCATCCTCATGGTTCCACCCTCATGGTTCCACTCTCATGGTTCCATCCTCATGGTTCCATCCTCATGGTTCCACCCTCATGGTTCCATTCTCATGGTTCCACCCTCATGGTTCCATTCTCATGGTTCCACCCTCATGGTTCCATCCTCATGGTTCCACCCTCATGGTTCCACTCTCATGGTTCCATCCTCATGGTTCCACCCTCATGGTTCCATCCTCATGGTTCCATCCTCATGGTTCCATCCTCATGGTTCCACTCTCATGGTTCCATTCTCATGGTTCCATTCCCATGGTTCCATTCCCATGGTTCCATTCTCATGGTTCCATCCTCATGGTTCCATTCTCATGGTTCCATTCTCATGGTTCCATTCTCATGGTTCTACCCTCATGGTTCCATCCTCATGGTTCCATTCCCATGGTTCCATCCTCATGGTTCTACCCTCATGGTTCCATTCCCATGGTTCCATTCCCATGGTTCCATTCTCATGGTTCCATTCTCATGGTTCCACCCTCATTGTTCCATCCTCATGGTTCCATTCCCATGGTTCCATCCTCATGGTTCCACCCTCATGGTTCCATCCTAATGGTTCCATTCCCATGGTTCCATCCTCATGGTTCTACCCTCATGGTTCCATCCTCATGGTTCCATTCTCATGGTTCCATTCTCATGGTTCCATCCTCATGGTTCTACCCTCATGGTTCCATCCTCATGGTTCCATCCTCATGGTTCCATTCCCATGGTTCCATCCTCATGGTTCTACCCTCATGGTTCCAT
>NW_026289581.1:27500-32500 GCF_023373465.1 Oncorhynchus keta | reverse complement strand
ACCAGTCAGTGTGTATCAGTTGTGTTATCCAGTCTGTTGTGTAGCTGGTAGAGGTAGAGGTGTGTTGTGTCCAGTCTGTTGTGTAGCTGGTAGACCTGTGTATAATGACCAGTCTGTTGTGTCCAGCTGGTTATAATGACCAGTCAGTTGTGTATCAGTCTGTTGTGTATCTGGTAGATAATGACCAGAGGTGTGTATCCAGTCTGTTGTGTAGCTGGTATAATGACCAGTCAGTTGTGTGTATCAGTCTGTTGTGTAGCTGGTAGAATGACCAGTCAGTTGTGTATCAGTCTGTAATGACCAGTCAGCTGGTAGACCTCATATAATGACCAGTCAGTGTGTATCAGTCTGTTCATTATAATGACCAGTAGCTGGTTATCCACCTCATTATAATGACCAGTCAGTTGTGTAGCTGGTATAATGACCAGTCAGTTGTGTTATCCACCTGTAATGACCAGTCAGCTGTGTTATCCATCTCATTATAATGACCAGTAATGGTGTTATCCACCTCATTATAATGACCAGTCAGTTGTGTTATCCACCTCATTATAATGACCAGTCAGTTGTGTTATCCATCTCATTATAATGACCAGTCACACATCCACCTCATTATAATGACCAGTCAGTTGTGTTATCCACCTCATTATAATGACCAGTCAGTTGTGTTATCCATCTCATTATAATGACCAGTCAGTTGTGTTATCCACCTCATTATAATGACCAGTCAGTTGTGTTATCCACCTCATTATAATGACCAGTCACCACACACACACACACACGACCACTCATTATAATGACCAGTCAGTGTTCATCTCATTATAATCCTTAAATGGCCTTAGGAGATCCACCTCACTTCAGACCAGTCAGTGCTGACTGGTAGAGTAGAGGTGTGTATCAGTCTGTTGTGTAGCTGGTAGAGTAGAGGTGTGTATCAGTCTGTTGTGTAGCTGGTAGAGGTAGAGGTGTGTATCAGTCTGTTGTGTAGCTGGTAGAGGTGTGTATCAGTCTGTTGTGTAGCTGGTAGAGGTGTGTGTCTGTTGTGTAGCTGGTAGGGTGTGTATCAGTCTGTTGTGTAGCTGGTAGAGGTGTGTATCAGTCTGTTGTGTAGCTGGTAGAGGTAGATGGATATCAGTCTGTTTGGCTGGTAGGGTGTGTATCAGTCTGTTGTGTAGCTGGTAGAGGTAGAGGTGTGTATCAGTCTGTTGTGTAGCTGGTAGAGGTAGAGGTGTGTATCAGTCTGTTGTGTAGCTGGTCTCCTCCTCTCCTCTCCTGTGTATCAGTCTGTTGTGTAGCTGGTAGAGGTAGAGGTGTGTATCAGTCTGTTGTGTAGCTGGTAGAGGTAGAGGTGTGTATCAGTCTGTTGTGTCTCCTCTGGTAGAGGTAGAGGTGTGTATCAGTCTGTTGTGTCCTGGTAGAGGTAGGTGTGTATCAGTCTGTTGTGTAGCTGGTAGAGGTAGAGGTGTGTATCAGTCTGTTGTGTAGCTGGTAGAGGTAGAGGTGGTAGTATCAGTCTGTCCCAGTGGTAGAGTCTGTTGTGTAGAGGTGTGTATCAGTCTGTTGTGTAGCTGGTAGAGGTAGAGGTGTGTATCAGTCTGTTGTGTAGCTGGTAGAGGTAGAGGTATCAGTCTGTTGTGTAGCAGTAGAGGTAGAGGTGTGTATCAGTCTGTTGATGACTGGTATGTATTATAGAGGTGTGTGTTTCTCAGCTGATGCTGTTCTCTCAGTTCACTAACACATAATGGTGACTGTTACACAATACACTGTCCACGGGGACTGGTGAGACGAGCCACACACATACAACACACACACACACACACACACACACACACACACACACACACACACACACACACACACACACACACACACACACACACACACACACACGACGCTCATCCTCACTCACAGTGTTCATCTGTGTTGTCCTTAAATGGCCTTAGGAGGGGAGTTGTTACTAACACAGTGTGAGTGTGTGTGTTAATAGTGTGTTGTTGTGTGTGTGTGTGTGTTGTGTGTGAATGTGTGTGTGTGTGTGTGTGTGTATCAATGTGTGTGTGTGTACTAAGGATGTGTGTGTTGTGTGTGTGTGTTGTGTGTGGTGGAGGGGTCCCTGTGGTCCAGTTATAATGGATTAGATTGGCCAGGGAATACCAGACTTCAGCTCACTATGGAGCTGTCCTCTATTCCTAGAATGTCCTCCTTACTAAGGCTGTCTTATTAATAGAATCTTCTTACTAAGGCTCCTCTTATTAATCCCTCTCCTCTCCTCTCCTCTCCTCTCCTCCTCTACCCTCCTCTACCTCCTCTCCCTCTCTCTCCTCTTACCTCTCCTCTCCTCTCCCTCTCCCTATTCCCTAGAATGTTGTTACTAAGGCTCCTCTTATCCTCTCTCCCCTCCCTCCTTCCCTCTCCTCTCTCTACCTAAGCACCCATGTCTCCCTACCCTCCCTCCTCCCCCATTCACCTCCCTTAATGTTGTCCCAGTGGACAACAAGATGAGACAGGAGGCATGGAGAGGAGAGGACTGTTGGTCATCTGGGACTGTTATAGTGTTTAATAAGGAAACCTGTGTTATTAATAGAATGTTGTTACTAAGGCTGTGTTATTAATAGAATGTTGTTACTAGGCTGTGTTATTAATAGAATGTTGTTACTAGCGCTGTGTTATTAATAGAATGTTGTTACTAGCGCTGTGTTATTAATAGAATGTTGTTACCAGGGCTGTGTTATTATTAATAGAATGTTGTTACTAGGGCTGTGTTATTAATAGAATGTTGTTACTAGGGCTGTGTTATTAATAGAATGTTGTTACCAGGGCTGTGTTATTAATAGAATGTTGTTACTAGGGCTGTGTTATTATTAATAGAATGTTGTTACTAAGGCTGTGTTATTAATAGAATGTTGTTACCAAGGCTGTGTTATTAATAGAATGTTGTTACTAAGGCTGTGTTATTAATAGAATGTTGTTACTAGGGCTGTGTTATTAATATAATGTTGTTACTAGGGCTGTGTTATTAATAGAATGTTGTTACTAGGGCTGTGTTATTAATATAATGTTGTTACTAAGGATGTGTTATTAATAGAATGTTGTTACTAAGGATGTGTTATTAATAGAATGTTGTTACTAGGGCTGTGTTATTAATAGAATGTTGTTACTAAGGCTGTGTTATTAATATAATGTTGTTACTAGGGCTGTGTTATTAATAGAATGTTGTTACTAGGGCTGTGTTATTAATATAATGTTGTTACTAAGGATGTGTTATTAATAGAATGTTGTTACTAAGGATGTGTTATTAATAGAATGTTGTTACTAGGGCTGTGTTATTAATAGAATGTTGTTACTAAGGATGTGTTATTAATATAATGTTGTTACCAGGGCTGTGTTATTAATAGAATGTTGTTACTACGGCTGTGTTATTAATATAATGTTGTTACTAGGGCTGTGTTATTAATATAATGTTGTTACTAGGGCTGTGTTATTAATAGAATGTTGTTACTAGGGCTGTGTTATTAATATAATGTTGTTACTAGGGCTGTGTTATTAATAGAATGTTGTTACTAGGGCTGTGTTATTAATAGAATGTTGTTACCAGGGCTGTGTTGTTAATAGAATGTTGTTACTAGGGCTGTGTTATTAATAGAATGTTGTTACTAAGGCTGTGTTATTAATATAATGTTGTTACTAAGGCTGTGTTATTAATATAATGTTGTTACTAGGGCTGTTTTATTAATATAATGTTGTTACCAGGGCTGTGTTATTAATAGAATGTTGTTACTAAGGCTGTGTTATTAATATAATGTTGTTACCAGGGCTGTGTTATTAATAGAATGTTGTTACTAAGGCTGTGTTATTAATAGAATGTTGTTACCAGGGCTGTGTTGTTAATAGAATGTAGTTACTAGGGCTGTGCTATTAATATAATGTTGTTACTAAGGCTGTGTTATTAATATAATGTTGTTACTAGGCTGTGTTATTAATAGAATATTGTTACCAGGGCTGTGTTATTAATAGAATGTTGTTACTAAGGCTGTGTTATTAATATAATGTTGTTAGTAGGGCTGTGTTATTAATAGAATGTTGTTACCAGGGCTGTGTTATTAATATAATGTTGTTACTAGGGCTGTGTTATTAATATAATGTTGTTACTAAGGATGTGTTACTAATAGAATGTTGTTACCAGGGCTGTGTTATTAATATAATGTTGTTACTAAGGCTTTGTTATTAATAGAATGTTGTTACTAGGGCTGTGTTATTAATAGAATGTTGTTACCAGGGCTGTGTTATTAATAGAATGTTGTTACCAGGGCTGTGTTATTAATATAATGTTGTTACTAAGGCTGTGTTATTAATAGAATGTTGTTACTAAGGCTGTGTTATTAATAGAATGTTGTTACTAGGGCTGTGTTATTAATATAATGTTGTTACCAGGGCTGTGTTATTAATAGAATGTTGTTACCAGGGCTGTGTTATTAATAGAATGTTGTTACCAGGGCTGTGTTATTAATAGAATGTTGTTACTAGGGCTGTGTTATTAATAGAATGTTGTTACTAGGGCTGTGTTATTAATATAATGTTGTTACCAGGGCTGTGTTGTTAATATAATGTTGTTACTAGGGCTGTGTTATTAATATAATGTTGTTACCAGGGCTGTGTTATTAATAGAATGTTGTTACTAGGGCTGTGTTATTAATATAATGTTGTTACTAGGGCTGTGTTATTAATATAATGTTGTTACTAAGGATGTGTTACTAATAGAATGTTGTTACCAGGGCTGTGTTATTAATATAATGTTGTTACTAAGGCTTTGTTATTAATAGAATGTTGTTACTAGGGCTGTGTTATTAATAGAATGTTGTTACCAGGGCTGTGTTATTAATAGAATGTTGTTACTAAGGATGTGTTATTAATAGAATGTTGTTACTAGGGCTGTGTTATTAATAGAATGTTGTTACCAGGGCTGTGTTATTAATAGAATGTTGTTACTAGGGCTGTGTTGTTAA
>NW_026289581.1:0-22500 GCF_023373465.1 Oncorhynchus keta | reverse complement strand
GACAATCTGGACCCTCTATTTCTGAAACTATCCGCGCCATTGTCGCAACCCCTATTACCAGCCTTTTCAACCTCTCTTTCATATCGTCTGAGATCCCCAAGGATTGGAAAGCTGCCGCAGTCATCCGCCTCTTCAAAGGGGAGACACCCTGGACCCAAACTGTTACAGACCTATATCCATTCTGCCCTGCCTATCTAAGGTCTTCGAAAGCCAAGTCAACAAACAGGTCACTGACCATCTCGAATCCCACCGTACCTTCTCCGCTGTGCAATCTGGTTTCCGAGCCGGTCACGGGTGCACCTCAGCCACGCTCAAGGTACTAAACGATATCATAACCACCATCGATAAAAGACAGTACCGTGCAGCCGTCTTCATCGACCTTGCCAAGGCTTTCGACTCTGTCAATCACCATATTCTTATCGGCAGACTCAGTAGCCTCGGTTTTTTCGGATGACTGCCTTGCCTGGTTCACCAATTACTTTGCAGACAGAGTTCAGTGTGTCAAATCGGAGGGCATGCTGTCCGGTCCTCTGGCAGTCTCTATGGGGGTGCCACAGGGTTCAAATCTCGGGCCGACTCTTTTCTCTGTATATATCAATGATGTTGCTCTTGCTGCGGGCGATTCCCTGATCCACCTCTACGCAGACGACACCATTCTATATACTTTCGGCCAGACATTGGACACTGTGCTATCTAACCTCAAACGAGCTTCAATGCCATACAACACTCCTTCCGTGGCCTCAACTGCTCTTAAACGCTAGTAAAACCAAATGCATGCTTTTCAACCGATCGCTGCCTGCACCCGCATGCCCGACTAGCATCACCACCCTGGATGGTTCCGACCTTGAATATGTGGACATCTATAAGTACCTAGGTGTCTGGCTCGACTGCAAACTCTCCTTCCAGACTCATATCAAACATCTCCAATCGAAAATCAAATCAAGTCGGCTTTCTATTCCGCAACAAAGCCTCCTTCACTCACGCTGCCAAGCGTACCCTAGTAAAACTGACTATCCTACCGATCCTCGACTTCGGCGATGTCATCTACAAAATGGCTTCCAACACTGTACTCAGCAAACTGGATGCAGTTTATCACAGTGCCATCCGTTTTGTCACTAAAGGACCTTATACCACCCACCACTGCGACTTGTATGCTCTAGTCGGCTGGCCCTCGCTACATATTCGTCGCCAGACCCACTGGCTCCAGGTCATCTACAAGGCCATGCTAGGTAAAGCTCCGACTTATCTAAGTTCACTGGTCACGATGGCAACACCCATCCGTAGCACGCGCTCCAGCAGGTGTATCTCACTGATCATCCCTAAAGCCAACACCTCATTCGGCCGCCTTCGTTCCAGTTCTCTGCTGCCTGTGACTGGAACGAATTGCAAAATCGCTGAAGTTGAGACTTTATCTCCCTCACCAACTTCAAACATCTGCTATCTGAGCAGCTAACCGATCGCTGCAGCTGTACATAGTCTATTGGTAAATAGCCCACCCATTTTCACCTACCTCATCCCCACAGTTTTTATTTATTTACTTTTCTGCTCTTTTGCACACCAATATCTCTACCTGTACATGATCATCTGATCATTTATCACTCCAGTGTTAATCTGCAAAATTGTAATTATTCCCCTACCTCCTCATGGCTTTTGCACACAATGTATATAGACTCCCCTTTTTTTCTACTGTGTTATTGACTTGTTAATTGTTTACTCCATGTGTAACTCTGTGTTGTCTGTTCACACTGCTATGCTTTATCTTGGCCAGGTCGCAGTTGTAAATGACAACTTGTTCTCAACTAGCCTACCTGGTTAAATAAAGGTGAAAAAAAAATGAAAAAAAAAAATATTACTGCATTGTCAGAACTAGAAGCACAAGCATTTCGCTACACTCGCATTAACATCTGCTAACCATGTGACTGTGACAAGTAAAATTAGATTTGTTTTTAAATCTCCACCACGAATAAACTGTGGAGCTTCTCAAAGTAAATGTTTTCTTCACCTAAAAACAGCAAGTATTTGTAATTCCGTTGAGAATTACAAATAGTTCCTCAAAGTATTTGAAAAATCCTTCCAGCTCTCTCTCCCTTTCGATAACCACTCAGAGTGAAAGAGAAACATTTCATGCTCTGATCTGAGAATTGAACCCTGTGGTACTCCCATAGAGACTGCCAGAGATCCTCTCTCATTTTTTGATGTTAGGTTCTTATTATCCAACAATAACTACTCAGTGAAAGAGAAACATTTCATGCTCTGATCTGAGAATTGAACCCCTGTGGTACTCCCATAGAGACTGCCAGAGGTCCTCTCTCATTTTTTGATGTTAGGTTCTTATTATCCAACAATAACCACTCAGAGTGAAAGAGAAACATTTCATGCTCTGATCCAGTGGAAACATCATAAAATAGCCCGACCTGATTACTTCTTATCAGTGGTTGACTTGACTGGAATAGGTTCCGGAACTCATTTTGGGTTCCGGAACTGTTTCATATTCAGGTGTAGGAGCTCCAGAATACTTTAGAGATAATATTCTATAAGAGGAAGAGGAGCTCCAGAATACTTTAGAGATAATATTCTATAAGAGGAAGAGGAGCTCCATAATACTTTAGAGATAATATTCTATAAGAGGAAGAGGAGCTCAAGCAGTAGAACATTGAGATAATATTCTATAAGAGGAAGAGGAGCTCGAGCAGTAGAACATTGAGATAATATTCTATAAGAGGAAGAGGAGCTCGAGCAGTAGAACATTGAGATAATATTCTATAAGAGGAAGAGGAGCTCGAGCAGTAGAACATTGAGATAATATTCTATAAGAGGAAGAGGAGCTCGAGCAGTAGAACATTGAGATAATATTCTATAAGAGGAAGAGGAGCTCGAGCAGTAGATCATTTGAGGTGAAGGTACTCAGCTCCTGGCCAAGTCAAGCACTGCATCTTATCCATTACTCAACTAGCCTACAGATGTGTCTGGAAACTCTGAAGACCCAGAATATTTTATACAGTGTTATAAATTTACTTGGCCCTGACTCAAGTTAATAGTTTATACAACATGTCAAGTTCGTTGCAGACAGGCCATATAAAGCCAATGTGATTTATAGAATATTTAATTTTTTTATCAGGATATTTTCTACCTGCAGGTTGCAATGTTTTTATTTTGTTGTCTTTATGTAGACTATTTTCTTTACCATAAGTTGGCAATAGAAGTTACTTTTTTAGGTTCGTATCATTTTCATTTAGATTTGGATTTTAATTTTGATTTAACACATTACAATATATTTTGACATATGAAGACGTTATTATAAATTAAATTAAACTTTTCCACAGAAATGTGTGAAAACCACAACTGGCATGCAGATGGGGTAGAGACGGTAAGGTCATTCAACATGAGAAAGGTTGCAGACTCCTAACCTATTACCGGCAACTTCAGGAGAGTAATGGCAGAATCTGCTAACGCCAGCAGGAGTGGGAGGAGAATAATCGGTTCAGGTTAATTAAGGTTGTTTTTCTTTCTTCTGGTTATCTAGATCTCTGGCTCCCTCTTGAGTCATTTGTGTCTTATTTCAGTGAACATGAAGTTTATAGTATCAGATAAGCTCAATGTAGTTGATTTTTAGTAGTGTAGTTGTAGTAGTAGTGTAGTAGTAGTAGTGTAGTTGTAGTAGTGGTAGTAGTAGTAGTGTAGTAGTAGTAGTAGTCGTAGTGTAGTGTAGTAGTAGTGTAGTAGTGTAGTAGTGTAGTAGTAGTGTAGTAGTAGTGTAGTAGTGTAGTAGTGTAGTAGTAGTAGTAGTAGTAGTAGTAGTGTAGTAGTGTAGTGTAGTAGTAGTGTAGTAGTGTAGTAATAGTGTAGTAGTAGTGTAGTAGTAGTTGACTTACTCAGTGACTGTCTTGGAGGACTTCTCTCTCTTGAAAGCCAGTTGGTATTTCAGACTCTCCACTTCCTTCTTCATCTGGGGCAGATCCATCTCATCCATGACTGCTGATTGGCTGGGGGAGGTTACCCTGGCGACCTCGGGGTAGTAAGTAAGTAAGTCAAGTTAGTATTCTGAAGCAGAACGGCTCATAGAAGCCAATAACATGTTATTGATCAACAGGCTGAATACAACAGGTGTAGACCTCACAGTGAAATACTGAATACAACAGGTGTAGTAAACCTTGTGAAATCTGAATACAACAGGTGTAGTAGACCTTACAGTGAAATGATGAATACAACAGGTGTAGTAGACCTTACAGTGAAATACTGAATACAACAGGTGTAGTAGACCTTACAGTGAAATACTGAATACAACAGGTGTAGTAGACCTTACAGTGAAATGATGAATACAACAGGTGAAATAATACAACAGGTGTAGTAGACCTTACAGTGAAATGCTGAATACAACAGGTGTAGTAGACCTTACAGTGAAATACTGAATACAACAGGTGTAGTAGACCTTACAGTGAAATACTGAATACAACAGGTGTAGTAGTGAAATGCTGAATACCTTACAGTGAAATGATGAATACAACAGGTGTAGTAGACCTCACAGTGAAATACTGAATACAACAGGTGTAGTAGACCTTACAGTGAAATGCTGAATACAACAGGTGTAGTAGACCTTACAGTGAAATGCTGAATACAACAGGTGTAGTAGACCTTACAGTGAAATACTGAATACAACAGGTGTAGTAGACCTTACAGTGAAATGCTGAATACAACAGGTGTAGTAGACCTTACAGTGAAATGCCTTACAGAATACTGAATACAGGTGTAGTAGACCTTACAGTGAAATGCTGAATACAACAGGTGTAGTAGACCTTACAGTGAAATACTGAATACAACAGGTGTAGTAGACCTTACAGTGAAATACAACAGGTGTATTTACGGTGAAATGCTGAATACAACAGGTGTAGTAGACCTTACAGTGAAATACTGTAGTAGACCTTACAGTGATACAACAGGTGTAGTAGACCTTACAGTGAAATGCTGAATACAGCAGGTGTAGTAGACCTTACAGTGAAATACTGAATACAACAGGTGTAGTAGACCTTACAGTGAAATACTGAATACAACAGGTGTAGTAGACCTCACAGTGAAATGCTGAATACAACAGGTGTAGTAGACCTTTACAGTGAAATGCTGAATACAACAGGTGTAGTAGACCTTACAGTGAAATGCTGAATACAACAGGTGTAGTAATTCACAGTGAAAGTGAAATAACAATGTAGTAGACCTTACAGTGAAATACTGAATACAACAGGTGTAGTAGACCTTACAGTGAAATGCTGAATACAACAGGTGTGGAGGCCTTACAGTGAAATACTGAATACAACAGGTGTAGTAGACCTGACAGTGAAATGCTGAATACAACAGGTGTAGTAGACCTCACAGTGAAATGCTGAATACAACAGGTGTAGTAGACCTTACAGTGAACTACTGAATACAACAGGTGTAGTAGACCTCACAGTGAAATGCTGAATACAACAGGTGTAGTAGACCTCTTACGAGCCCCTAACCAACAATGCAGTTTAAAAAATATATATATATAATAAATATGAATAAGAATAAGAAATTAAAGTAACAAGTAATTAAAGAGCAACAGTAAAATAACAATGTGGAGACTATATACAGGGGGTACTGGTACAGAGTCAATGTGGAGGCTATATACAGGGGGTACTGGTACAGAGTCAATGTGGAGGCTATATACAGGAGGTACTGGTACAGAGTCAATGTTGAGGCTATATACAGGGGTACTGGTACAGGTCAATGTGGAGGCTATATACAGGGGTACCAGTACAGAGTCAATGTGGAGGCTATATACAGGGTAGTGGTACAGAGTCAATGTGGAGGCTATATGCAGGGGTACTGGTACAGAGTCAATGTGGAGGCTATATACAGGGGTACCAGTACAGAGTCAATGTGGAGGCTATATACAGAGGTACTGGTACAGAGTCAATGTGGAGGCTATATACAGGGGGTACTGGTACAGAGTCAATGTGGAGGCTATATACAGGGGGCACCGGTACAGAGTCAATGTGGAGGAGGCTGTATACAGGGGTACCGGTACAGAGTCAATGTGGAGGCTATATACAGAGGGTACTGGTACAGAGTCAATGTGGAGGCTATACAGGGGTACCGGTACAGAGTCAATGTGGAGGCTGTATACAGGGTACCGGTACAGAGTCAATGTAGAGCTATATACAGGGGGTACTGGTACAGAGTCAATGTGGAGGCTATATACAGAGGGTACTGGTACAGAGTCAATGTGGAGACTATATACAGGGGTAGTGGTACAGTCAATGTGGAGCTATATACAGGGGTACCGGTACAGAGTCAATGTGGAGGTTATATACAGGGGGGTACTGGTACAGAGTCAAAATGTGAGGCTATATACAGAGGGTACTGGTACAGACTCAATGTGGAGGCTATATACAGAGGGTACTGGTACAGAGTCAATGTGGAGGCTATATACAGGGGTACCGTACAGAGTCAATGTGGAGACTATATACAGGGGTACGGTACAGAGTCAATGTGGAGCTATATACAGAGGGTACTGGTACAGAGTCAATGTGGAGGCTATATACAGGGGGTACAGTGAGAGTCAATGTGGAGGCTATATACAGGGGGTTACCGGTACAGAGTCAAATGTGGAGGCTATATACAGGGGTACTGGTACAGAGTCAATGTGGAGGCTATATACAGAGGGTGCCAGTACAGAGTCAATGTGGAGGCTATATACAGGGTACCGTACAGAGTCAATGTGGAGGCTATATACAGGGGTAGTGGTACAGAGTCAATGTGGGAGGCTATATACAGGGGTACTGGTACAGAGTCAATGTGGAGGCTATATACAGGGTACCAGTACAGAGTCAATGTGGAGGCTATATACAGGGGTATACTGGTACAGAGTCAATGTGGAGGCTATATACAGGGGGTACTGGTACAGAGTCAATGTGGAGACTATATGCAGGGTACCGGTACAGAGTCAATGTGGAGGCTGTATACAGGGTACCGGTACAGAGTCAATGTGGAGGCTATATACAGGGGTACTGGTACAGAGTCAATGTGAGGCTATATACAGGGGAGTACCGGTACAGAGTCAATGTGGAGGCTATATACAGGGGGTACTGGTACAGAGTCAATGTGGAGGAGCTATACAGGGGGTACTGGTACAGAGTCAATGTGGAGGCTATATACAGGGGGTACTGGTACAGAGTCAATGTGGAGACTATATACAGGTAGTGTGGTACAGAGTCAATGTGAGGCTATATACAGGGGTACCGGTACAGAGTCAATGTGGAGGCTATATACAGGGGTACTGGTACAGAGTCAATGTGGAGGCTATATACAGGGGGTACCGGCACAGAGTCAATGTGGAGGCTATACAGGGTATTAGAGGGTACTATATACAGGTACAGAGTCAATGTGGAGACTATATACCAGAGTACGGTACAGAGTCAATGGAGGCTATATACAGGGGTAGGTACAATGTGGAGGCTATATACAGGTACCGGTACAGAGTCAATGTGGAGGCTATATACAGGGGGTACCGGTACAGAGTCACAGCTTGGAGGCTATATACAGAGGGTACTGGTACAGACTACCCTCTGGAGACTATATACAGGGGGTAGCCGAGCAGTTGCCACAGAGTGATGCAATCAGTCAGGATGCTCTATGGTGCAGCTGTAGAACCAGAGTCATCTGGAGGACATAAGTCATTTAGCAAATAAGTCATTTGCAGCCTTCTTTAGAGCGACTTACAAATTGGTGCACTACTACTACTACTACTACTACAGCCACTTTACAATAGCTATACTAAATCTTTTTTAGGGGTACTAAGGATTACTACTACTACTACATTTAAGTCATTTGGTATTCTTATCAGAGCGACTTACAAATTAGTGCATTCACCTTACTGACACCAGTGGAACTAGCCACTTTACAATAGTACTAAATCTTTTTGAGGGGGTACTACTACTACTACATTCTGCTACACTACTACTACTACTACTGGTACTACTACTACTGGTTACTACTACTGCTACTACTACTGCTACTACTACTACTACTACTACTATACTACTACTACTGGTGCTACTGCTACTGTACTACTACTACTGCTACTACTACTACTGCTACTATTACCCCACTACTACTACTACTGGTTACTACTACTGACACACACATTACTACTACTGCTACTACTACCCCACACACTACTACTACTACTACTACTTGCTACTACTACTGGTACACTACTACTACACTACTACTGGTGCTACTACTACTACTACCCCACTACTACACTACTGGTGCTACTACTACTACTACTACTACTACTACTACTACTACTACTACCGGTGCTACTACCCCACCACTACTACTACTTACCACTACTACTGCTACTACTACCCCACACTACTACTACACTACTACTACTATTACTACTACACTACTACTGCTACTACTACTACTACACAGTACTACTGCTACACCACTACTACTACTACTACACTACTACTACTGCACTACTACTACTGCTACTACTACTACTACTACTACTACTACACTACTACTACTACTACTAGTACTACCACTACTACTACTACTACACTATTACTACTACACTACTACTACTACCACTACTACTACTACTACTACTACTACTACTACTACTACACTACTACTACTACTACTAGTACTACCACTACTACTACTACTACACTATTACTACTACACTACTACTACTACCACTACTACTACTACTACACTACTACTACTATTACTACTACTACTACTACTACTACTACTACTACTACACTACTACTACTACTACTAGTACTACCACTACTACTACTACTACACTACTACTACACTACTACTACTACCACTACTACTACTACTACACTACTACTACTACTACTACTACTACTACACTACTACTACTACTACTACTAGTACTACCACTACTACTACTACTACACTATTACTACTACACTACTACTACTACTACTACCACTAGTAGTACTACTGGTTTATTGTTAATTAACATTGTCTGTCTACTCTACTCTCCTCCCTCTCTCACTCCAGTAGACAGGATGGCTGAGCTGAGGACTGATGCTGCTGAGGAGAGTAAGGGTGTTTGCCAGAGATATAGTTTCTGGTTTCACTGTGGGATTCTCCTGAGATGCTGGGAGGATATTTTCTCCATCTCATCATCTCTCCTAATGTTCTCTCTCTCATCTCACCTCTCTACCTAATGATTCTCTTCTCTCTCTATTAATCTCCCTCTGCTTCTTCCTCTCCCTCTCTAACCTAATGGTGCTCTCTCTCCCCCTCTTCAACTCTCTCTTCGTCTTCATTTATCTCCCTCTGCTTCATTAATCTCTCCCTCTCCCTAACCCTAATGGTGCTCTCTCCCCCTCTTCAACTCTCTCTCTCCTCATTTATCTCCATCTGTTCCTCTCCATAACCTAATGGTGCTCTCTCCCCCTCTTCTTCTCTCTTCTCTCTCCATTCATCTCTCATTTATCTCCCTCTGCTCTCTCTCTCCCTCATTTATCTCCATCTGTTCCTCTCCTCACCTAATGGTGTGCTCCCCATCTCCCTCTTCAACTCTCTCTGTCCTCATCTATCTCCATCTGTTCCTCTCTCTCCATCTCTCTGTCCTGTCTCTCCTCTCCTAATGGTGCCTCTCTCTCCCTCTCCCTCAACTCTCTCTCTCTCTCTCCTCTCTACCCCCATCTCTCTCTGCTTCTCTCTCTATCTCTGCCTCTCCTAACCTAATGGTGCTCTCTCTCCTCTCTTATCTCCTCTGTTCATCTCTCTCTCTCATCTCACTCTCTCTTGATCTGAATCCCTCTCTCACCTCCACCCCCCCCACTCTCTCTGTCTCTGTCTCTCTCTCTCTCTCTCTCTACCCCCCCCACTCTCTGTCTCTCTGTCTCTCTCTCTCTCTCTCTCTCTCTCTCTACCCCCCCCTATCTTTACCCTCCCTGTCTCTGTCTCTCTCTCTCTCTCTCTCTCTCTCTCTCTCTCTCTCTCTCTCTCTCTCTCTACCCCCTATCTTACCCTCCCCCCTTTACTCCCTCTCTCTCTCTCTCTCTCTCTCTCTCTCTCTCTCTCTCTCTCTCTCTCAACCCCCTCTCTACTCCCCTCTCTCTCTCTCTCTATACCCCCCTATATATATATCTATATATATATATATACATATATATATTCTGGTACACTCAGCGATGAGTGTGTTCTGCTCTCTCATTCCTAAAAGCTCATTTCATTACTCAACACATTACTGACTGTACCCAACACCACTGCGGCTACCATCTCTCTCTCTCTCTCTCTTCTGGCAGCAGTCCGTTGGAGGGGTGTAGGAGGAGGAAGAGGATGAGGGGCTGGGAGAGGAGGAAGAGGGGAGGATCAGAGTGTTATGTTGGAGGCTGACTTCCATATGTGGACCATTCTAGCCTACCTGGGTTTCCTAACAGTATCTGTGTTTTCTCTGTAGCCTGAACACTCTGCTGTTCATCATATGGAAGCGAGGGAAGTTCTCTGCTCTAACGTTCTATACCTCCATTTTCATTTACAGTCGCTGCCTGGCAACAGGCCCTGGTATGTATATTTGGTGTAGGAGAACTATGGGGGTTGTCATGTGGTATAATAATAACACTGTCAGCAAAGGCCCCAGTAAGATGTAGGATGATTTGGAGGATGTAGGATGGTTTGGTGGATGTAGGATGGTTTGGGGGATGTAGGATGGTTTGGGGGATGTAGGATGGTTTGGGGGATGTAGGATGGTTTGGGGGATGTAGGATGGTTTGGCAGATGTAGGATGGTTTGGGGGATGTAGGATGGTTTGAGGATGTAGGATGGTTTGGGGGATGTAGGATGGTTTGAGGATGTTGGATGGTTTGGGGGATGTAGGATGGTTTGGCAGATGTATGATGGTTTGGGGGATGTAGGATGGTTTGGGGGATGTAGGATGGTTTGGGGGATGTCGGATGGTTTGGGGATGTTGGATGGTTTTGGGGATGTTGGATGGTTTTGGGGATGTAGGATGGTTTGGGATACTTAGGATGGTTGGGGATGTAGGATGGTTTGAGGATATGGGATGGTTTGGGGATCTAGGATGGTTGAGGATGTTGGATGGTTTGGGGATGTAGGATGGTTTGGCAGATGTAGAGATAGTTTGGGGATATGAGATGGTTTGGGGATGATGGTTTGGGGGAGGATGGTTTGGGGAGGATGGTTTGGGGATGTAGGATGGTTTGGGGGATGTAGGATGGTTTGGCAGATGATGGTTTGGGGGATGGATGTGGGGATGGATGGTTTTTGGGGATGTAGGATGGTTTGGGGGATCAGGATGTTTGGGGGAGGATGGTTTGGGGATGGTTTGGGGGATGGTTTGGGGAGGATTTGGGGATGGTTTTGGGGATGTAGGATGGTTTGGTGGATGTAGGATGGTTTGAGGGTTGATGGTTTGGTGGTGTAGGAGATGTTGGATGGTTTGGGGATGTAGGATGGTTTGAGGATGTTGGATGGTTTGGGGGATGATGGTTTGGGGATGTAGGATGGTTTGAGGATGTTGGATGGTTTGGGGGATGTTGGATGGTTTGAGGATGTTGATGGTTTGGGGGATGTAGGATGGTTTTTGGGGGATGAGTTTGATGGTTTGGCAGGATGGTTTGGGGGATGTAGGATGGTTTGGCAGATGGGATGGTTTGGAGGATGTTGGATGTTGGATGTTTGGAGGATGGTGTAGGATTTTGGCAGATGTAGGATGGTTTGATGTAGGATGGTTTGGCAGATGGGATGGTTTGAGGGGATGTAGGATGGTTTGGGGGATGTAGGATGGTTTGGGATGTTGGATGGTTGGAGATGGGATGGTTTGTGGATGTAGGATGGTTTGGGGGATGTTTTGAGGATGGGATTTTTGGGGGTGTTGGATGGTTTGGGGGATGTTGGATGGTTTGGGGATGTTGGATGGTTTGGGGGATGTAGGATGGTTTGGGGATGTAGGATGGTTTGGGGGATGTAGGATGGTTTGGCAGATGGTTTGGATGGGTTTATGGTTTTGGGGATGTGGGATGGTTTTGGCAGATGTAGGATGGTTTGAGGGTTGGATGATGGTTTTGGATGGTTTTGGGGATGTAGGATGGTTTGGGGATGGTTTGGGGGATGGGATGGTTTGAGGATGTTGGATGGTTTGATGTAGGATGGTTTGGCAGGATGGTTTTTGAGGAGGGTTTTGGATGTTTTGAGGATGGTTTTGAGGATGTTTTGGGGGATGGGATGGTTTTGAGGATGGGATGTTTTGTAGGATGGTTTTTGAGGGGATGTTTGGGATGGGATTTGGGGGATGTAGGATGGTTTTAGGGGATGTAGGATGGTTTGGTGGATGTAGGATGGTTTTGGGATGTAGGATGGTTTTGGTGGGTGTATTATGGTTTGGTTTGGGGGATGTTGGATGGTTTGGGGGATGGTTTGGGGATGTAGGATGGTTTGGGGATGTAGGATGGTTTGGGGGATGTCGGATGGTTTGGGGATGGATGGTTTGGCAGATGTCGGATGGTTTGGGGATGGGGATGGTTTGGGGATGTAGGATGGTTTGGCAGATGTAGGATGGTTTGGGGATGGTTTGGGGGATGTAGGATGGTTTGGCAGATGTTGGATGGTTTGGGGGATGTAGGATGGTTTGGGGGATGTAGGATGGTTTGGGGGATGTTTGGTTTGGGGGATGTAGGATGGTTTGGGGGATGTAGGATGCTTTGGCAGATGTAGGATGGTTTTTGGGGGATGATGTTGGATGCTTTGGCAGATGTAGGATGGTTTGGCAGATGTAGGATGGTTTGAGGTGGTTGGGGGTGGTTGGGATGGATTTTTGGGGGATGTAGGATGGTTTGGGGATGTAGGATGGTTTGGGTTGGATGATGTAGGATGGTTTGGGGGATGGTTTGGGGATGGTTTGGGGGATGTAGGATGCAGGTTGGATGCTTTGTGTTGGGGGATGTGGGATGTTTAGGATGGTTTGGCAGATGAGGATGGTTTGGGATGGGATGGTTTGGGGGATGGGATGGTTTGGGGGATGTAGGATGGTTTGGAGGATGCAGGATGGTTTGGGAGGATGGTCTGGTTTGGGATGTAGGATGGTTTGGGGATGTGGTCTGGGGATGGTTGTGGGACGATGGTTTTTGGGGTAGTTCTGAGGATGCAGAATGATTTGGAGGATGTAGGATAGTTTGGGGATGTGGAACAGTTCGGGGAACATAGGGGTGTTTTGGGGGAATGTAGGATATTTGGGGATGTGGGATGACTGACTAAAAATCATTGGCCACTTTCATAAATGGATAACGAGTCACTTTAATAATGCCACTTTAATAATGTTTACATATTTTACATTAGTCATCTCATATGTATATACTGTATTCTATACCATCTATTTTATCTTGCCTATGCCGCTCGGTCATGGCTCATCCATATATTTATATGTATATATTCTTATTCCATTCCTTAACTTAGATTTGTGTTTATAAGGTAGTTGTTGGGAATTGTTAGATTACTTGTTAGATATTACTGCACTGTCGGAACTAGAAGCACAAGCATTTCGCTACACTCGCATTAACATCTGCTGAACATGTGTATGTGACCAATAACATTTTGATTATAATAATAATAATAATATATGCCATTTAGCTGGCGCTTTTATCAGCGACTTACAGTCATGTGTGCATACATTCTACGTATGGGTGGTCCCAGGAATTGAACCCACTACCCTGGTGTTACAAGCGCCATGCTCTACCAACTGAGCCACAGAAGGATTTTGATTTGAGGACCCACCCACCTCAGTCATCGGCTTCATCAATAAATGCATCGATGACGTCGTCCCCACAGTGACCGTACGTACATATCCCAACCAGAAGCCATGGATTACAGGCAACATCCCCACCGAGCTAAAGGCTAGAGCTGCAGCTGTCAAGGAGCAGGACACTAATCCGGATGCTTATAAGAAATCCCGCTATGCCCTCAGACAAACCATCAGGCAGGCAAAGCATCAATACAGGACTAAGATTGAATCCTACTACATCGGCTTCGACACTCGTAGGATGTGGCAGGGCTTGAAAACTATTACAGACTACAAGGGAAACCCAGCCGTGAGCTGCCCAGTGACGAGGGCCTACCAGACGAGCAAAATGCCTTTCATGCTCACTTCGAGGCAAGCAACACTGAAGCATGCATGAGAGCACCAGCTGTTCCGGACGATTGTGTGATCACGCTCTCCATAGCCAATCTGAGCAAGACCTTTAAACAGGTCAACATTCACAAGGCAGCGGGGCCAGAAGGATTACGTTTGCATACCGCCCCCAACAAATCCACAGATGACAAAATCTCAATCGCACTCCACACTGCCCTTTCACACCTGGACAAAAGGAACACCTATGTGAGAATGCTGTTCATTGACTACAGCTCAGCGTTCAACACAATAGTGCCCACAAAGCTCATCACTAAGCTAAGAACCCTGGGACTAAACACCTCCCTCTGCAACTGGATCCTGGACTTCCTGACGGGCCGCCCCCAGGTGGTGAGGGGTAACAACACCTCCCTCTGCAACTGGATCCTGGACTTCCTGATGGCCCTTCCCCAGGTGGTGAGGGTAGGTAACAACACATCTGCCATGCTGATCCTCAACACTGGGGCCCCCCAGGGGTGCGTGCTCAGTCCCCTCCTGTACTCTCTGTTCACCCACGACTGCATGGCTAGGCACGACTCCAACACCATCATTAAGTTTGCTGACGACACAACAGTGGTAGGGCCTGATCACCGACAACGATGGGTCAAGAGTTTCAAGTTCCTTTTTGTCCACATCACCAATAAACTATCATGGTTCAAACATATCAAGACAGTCAGTAAAGTCACCATTTTTGATTTGTTAGGGCAAAAAACAAAGCCATCAATTAGGCCAATAAGTAAGGCCTTATTTTTTTTAATTTTATTACCTTTATTTAACCAGGCAAGTCAGTTAAGAACAAATTCTTATTTTCAATGACGGCCTGGGAACAGTGGGTTAACTGCCTGTTCAGGGGCAGAACGACAGATTTGTACCTTGTCAGCTCAGGGGTTTGAACTCGCAACGGTTACTAGTCCAACACTCTAAACACTAGGCTACGCTGCCGCCCATTATGATGTATGTAAATGTGTTGTCATGGTTTAATTGTATTATAACATCGCCCCTAGGGGACTTACTTGGTGAGCAAAAGCCACAGGGCTTTAAAAAGGTAAGAAACAACCATATCTTTGTCACTAACAAATACAGCCACGGGTGGTAAACAATTTACTCAAAAACAAAAGGCACCTTGGGAAATATGCAAATGACACTCTTTACACAGTGTTAAAACGTCTCCCAAAACGATTTTCTGTGAAACTACAGGTGTTAATGAAATTACACTGGGAAAGTCTAACACTCGTTAAAGAGAGTCCGGTTGACTATGAATCAAGTGTTTTTGTAATAATATAATAATAATAATAATAATAATATAATATATAATATAATAATAATAATAATAATAATAATAGTGGTCCTTCTGTGGCTCAGTTGGTAGAGCATGGCGCTTGTAACGCCAGGGTAGTGGGTTCGATTCCCGGGACCACCCATACGTAGAATGTATGCACACATGACTGTAAGTCGCTTTGGATAAAAGCGTCAGCTAAATGGCATATATTTTAAAGTGTTTTTGTTTTACACTGTCGGTGTTGACTTTGAGCTATATATATATAGAGCTTTCCAAACACCACAGTCGAGTTCCTTTGAACACTTTTGCCAGAGTTAAATGAGGAGCACTGCAACACTTTGAAAAATGTTGTTATTTTAACACCACATCAAGTAGGACTTTATTTTTCACTGACCAATAGTGTACAGGCCAGTGTTTTCACTGACCAATAGTGTACAGGCCAGTGTTTTTCACTGACCAATAGTGTACAGGCCAGTGTTTTCACTGACCAATAGTGTACAGGCCAGTGTTTTTCACTGACCAATAGTGTACAGGCCAGTGTTTTTCACTGACCAATAGTGTACAGGCCAGTGTTTTTCACTGACCAATAGTGTACAGGCCAGTGTTTTTCACTGACCAATAGTGTACAGGCCAGTGTTTTTCACTGACCAATAGTGTACATGTTACACTGGCCACATGGTACATGCCAGAGTTAATTAGACACAATTCATTTTTTTGTTGCTGCCGAACGACCCGAACTGACTGTCCTGTGTCAATAGTCATGTGTTTTGTTGCTGTGTGTCTGTCCCCACCCAACGACCCGAACTGACTGTCCTGTGTTGATAGTCATGTGTTTTGTTGCTGTGTGTCTGTCCCCAACGAACGACCCGAACTGACTGTCCTGTGTCAGTCATGTGTTTTGTTACTGTGTGTCTGTCTCTCACCCAACGAGTCATGTGTTTTGTTGCTGTGTGTCTGTCCCCACCCAACGACCCGAACTGACTGTCCTGTGTCGATAGTCATGACATCTCTAATGTGAAGGTAATGTCCTATTCTGTCTGATAACTGAGACTAACTATTGGTCTGTCTGGACACAGCAGCAGCCGGGGGAGGTTTTAGAGGGTTTAGACAGGGAGAACACACACACACACACACACACACACACACACACACACACACACACACACACACACACACACACACACACACACACACACACACACACACACACACACACACTGCACACACACACACACACACACACACACACACACACACACACACACACACACACACACACACACACACACACACACACACACACACACACACACACACACACACACACACACACACACACACACACACACACACACACACACACACACACACACACACACACACACACACACACACACACACACACACACACACACACACACACACACACACACACACACACACACACACACACACACACACACACACAGAGGAATAATCATCACGATGTAGCCTGTGAAAATGTTGTATCAATCAATTAAGGATCAATAACGGTCTGAAAGTGGAGGGGGGCAGCCAGGTCACCCGTGACATGCACTGTCAGCTATGGGACCTTTGTATGGAGGGGTGTGTGCCTTTCAAATCATGTCCAATCAATTGAATTTGCCGCAGGTGTACTCCAATCAAGTTGTTGTGTGAGGAACGTCGGGATGTGACATGGAAACCGGCCACTAGGGGCAACGGTGAGCTAAATAGGTGAGAAAACGGTGGGAAAAGTAGTTTTTTTTGTTCTGCTAGAGTGTTGTGGACGAGCTTATTCATCTGCCTCTGAGTCCAAGCGTTGAGGAACATCGGGATGTGACGTGGAAACCGGCCAGTAGGGGCAGCGGTGAGCTGTAGTTTTTCTTTTTGTTCTGCTAGAGTGTTGTGGACGAGCTATTCATCATCCCATCCCAAACCTTAACCCTTACCTTAACCATTCAGGGTTAATACCCTGTGTGGATCACTTGGTAGAGCATGGTGCTTGCAATGCCAAGGTTGTGGGTTCAATTTGTACAGGGGACCAGTAAGAAAACACATATATTCACTACTGTAAATTACTCTGGGTAAATGTAAAAAATTATCGCACAGGAGGGGAGAGGAGGAAGGGGGTCAAGAAAGGAGGGGGAGATAAAGAGGAGGGGAGGGGAGGGGGCGAGAAAGGAGGAGGGAGAGGGACTGAGGGGGATGCGCACATACCCAATCCCTCTGTAAATTACTCTGGGTAAATGTAAAAAAAAACATCTGACTTTGAAATCTGACTTTTGCAATCATTTCTAAATTTGACATCAGAGAAACACGGATGAATGTCGAATTCTGACGTGAAGACTGTGAGAGCGAGTTGGAATCTGTCCCGCGGCCTGATAACTGAAGAGAAACACGGATGAATGTCGAATTCTGACGTGAAGACTGTGAGAGCGAGTTGGAATCTGTCCCACGGCCTGATAACTGAAGAGGAACACGGATGAATGCGAATTCTGGCGTGAAAGACTGGAGACATCAGAATCTGTCCACGGGGATAACTGAAGGGAACACCGAGGGCGCTTTCTAGTTCTAAAGCGGCCAGTATCTATCTCACGGGGTCTGGGGAGGAGGAGGAGGCCAGGTGAGGAGGAGGAGGCCAGGTGAGGAGGAGGAGGCCAGGTGAGGAGGAGGAGGAGGCCAGGTGAGGAGGAGAAGGAGGAGGCCAGGTGGGGAGGAGGAGGAGGCCAGGTGAGGAGGAGGCCAGATGAGGAGGAGGAGGAGGAGGCCAGGTGAGGAGGAGGAGGAGGCCAGGTGAGGAGGAGGCCAGGTGAGGAGGAGGAGGAGGAGGCAGGTGAGGAGGAGGAGGCCAGGTGAGGAGGAGGAGGCCAGGTGAGGAGGAGGCCAGGTGAGGAGGAGGAGGAGGAGGAGGCCAGGTGAGGAGGGGGAGGCCAGGTGAGGAGGAGGAGGAGGCCAGGTGAGGAGGAGGCCAGGTGAGGAGGAGAGGGAGAAGGCCAGGTGAGAGGAGGCCAGGAGGGAGGAGGAGAAGGCCAGGGAGGAGGAGGAGGAGGAGGAGGCCAGGTGAGGAGGGGAGGAGGAGGAGGAGGCCAGATGAGGAGGAGGAGGAGGAGGCCAGGTGAGGAGGGGAGGAGGAGAGGAGGCCAGATGAGGAGGAGGAGGCCAGGTGAGGAGGAGGCCAGATGAGGAGGAGGAGGAGGAGGCCAGATGAGGAGGAGGAGGCCAGGTGAGGAGGAGGCCAGATGAGGAGGAGGAGGAGGTGAGGAGGAGGCCAGATGAGGAGGAGGAGGAGGAGGCCAGGTGAGGAGGAGGAGGCCAGGTGAGGAGGAGGCCAGGTGAGGAGGAGGAGGAGCCAGGTGAGGAGGAGGAGGCCAGGTGAGGAGGAGGCCAGATGAGGAGGAGGAGAAGGAGGAGGCCAGGTGAGGAGGAGGCCAGGTGAGGAGGAGGCCAGGTGGAGGAGGAGGCCAGGTGAGGAGGAGGAGGAGGATAAATCCTTGTTTTATGTACCGTCCTCTGTTTCATCCCTCTCTGCTGAGGAGGCGGAAGAGAAACTGAAATGGTCATATTTCCAACCCAAAGCTCCCTCCTTCATCGATCGTGTGGATGTTCGTCTGTGAGGTCTGACTCTAAACAACATTCTGTCAGCACATACCATGTCGACACAAAACCCCATCTGATATACAAAGCCGTGAAATTAACAAATTAAATCGTTTTATGTATCTTTACTATCCATTTTAAATCACACCGCTTACCTCACTGATTTTTGCCTGTGGTAGCTGTTGCTCAGACCGGCTCCGTTTTAGGCTACCGGCGTCGGTATTTCGGTAGGTGAGACGCGTCCCTCTGTTTCCTAAAATAACGGGAAGTACCCGGACTTTCCGCGTCATGGTTTCTGTTGTGTTCTCACACTGCGCACTACCAGTTCTCTCGCTCCGTCCAAATGGACAACTGGCCAATGTGACGGTTTAAATCCGCAGTCTGAAGTATATTCTACCGGCGATGACGGGATTTTGAGTACTAGATAGTCCTCTTCCCTTCTCCGGGATTTAGTGGTCGGTCAGTCCGTTACTATAGAGCCGTGGGCCGGTTTCCAGTTGGGTTGTCGGTCGGTGCTCTCTCTCTCTCTGCAGAGGCCGGGAGATGCTGAGGAAGTTACTGTACCGGGAATGGCGATAAGTCGTAAGCTGGCTGTTCACTCCCCTGCTGCTGCTGCTGAGCGGAGTCAATGTGTGTGTGTACGCGCGTGCGTGCGTGCTTAAAAGTGTGTTTCCCAGGATGGTTAGTTAGATGAGGCGAGTGAACTGAGTCAGGAGAGGAGAGAGCTTGCTCTGTAAACTCTATTTTTGCCTTGTTGACTGTGGAGGGAGAGGAGGAGAGAGGAGGGAGGGGGACGAGAAAGGAGGGGGGAGATAAAGAGGAGGGGAGAGGGAGGGGGCGAGAAAGGAGAGAAGAGAGGGAGGGGGCGAGAAAGGAGGAGGGAGAGGGACTGAGGGGGGGATGCGCACATACCCAATCCCTCTTCCCCATCTCTCCAACCTGGTCTCAGAGAATTACGTATTATTCTGTATGTAAATCTTAGACACCCTATTTAATATGATATGTCTCTGATATGTTATGAATTACAAAATGTACAATTGTTGGGAATCAGCAAAAACGTATGATATGTTACGAATTTCCAATTTGTAGTTAAATAAAGGTTAAATAACAATACATAATTGAAAACGTTAGTTAGTGACTAGGTGGCTAACACTAACGTTTATCCAGTTCTAGGAGTTAAGGGTTAGTTAACATGCTAACGTTATCCAGTTCCAGGGAGTTAAGGGTTAGTTAACATGCTAACGTTAGCCAGGTGGCTAACGCTAACGTTATCCAGTTCTAGGAGTTAAGGGTTAGTTAACATGCTAACGTTAGCTAGGGTGACTAGGTGGCTAACGCTAACGCTATCCAGTTCTAGGAGTTAAGGGTTATTAACATGCTAACGTTAGCTAGGGTGACTAGGTGGCTAACGCTAACGTTATCCAGTTCTAGGAGTTAAGGGTTAGTTAACATGCTAATGTTAGCTAGGTGACTAGGTGGCCAACGCTAACTATTTAGTTCTGTGGAGTTAAGGGTTAGCTAACATGCCAACGTTAGCTAGTGACTAGGGGCTAACGCTAACGTTATCCAGTTCTAGGAGTTATGGGTTAGTTAACATGCTAACGTTAGCTAGGTGACTAGGTGGCTAACACTAACGCTATCCAGTTCTAGGAGTTAAGGGTTAGTTAACATGCTAACGTTAGCTAGGTGATCTTGCTAACGCTAACGTTATCCAGTTCTAGGAGTTAAGGGTTAGTTAACATGCTAACGTTAGCTGGTGACAGGTGGCTAACGCTAACGTTATCCAGTTCTAGGAGTTAAGGGTTAGTTAACATGCTAATGTTAGCTAGGTGACTCAGGTGGCTAACGCTAACGTTATTTAGTTCTAGGAGTTAAGGGTTAGTTAACATACTAACGTTAGCTAGGTGACCAGGTGGCTAACGCTAACGTTATCCAGTTCTAGGAGTTAAGGGTTAGCAACATGCTAACGTTAGCTAGGTGACTAGGTGTAATAACGCTAACGTTATCCAGTTCTAGGAGTTAAGGGTTAGTTAACATGCTAATGTTAGCTAGGTGACTAGGTACTAACGCTAACGTTATTTAGTTCTAGGAGTTAAGGGTTAGTTAACATGCTAACGTTAGCTAGGTGACTAGGGTAATAATTCGCTTAACGCGTATCCAGTTCTAGGAGTTATGGTTAGTTAACATGCTAACGTATCCAGTTCTAGGAGTTAAGGGTTAGGGGTTAGGTTGGGAGGTTAGGGAGGTAGGTTAAAGGGTTAGGTTTGGAGGAAGGGTTAGTTAACATGCTAACGTTAGCTAGGTGACTAGGCTAACGCTGACGCATCCAGTCTCGAGGAGTTAAGGGCCAGGGGTTAAGGTTAGAGGTAGATTAAAGGGTTAGGGTAGGAGGAAGAGTTAGCTAACATGCTAACATTAGCTAGTTCTGGGAGGTACGGGTTAAGGTTAGGAGGTAGGTTAATTAAAGTGCTTTAGGGTAAGGGAAAGGGTTAGCTAACATGCTAATGTTGGCTAGTTCTGGGAGTTAAGGGTTAGGGTTAAGGTTATGAGGTAGATTAAAAGGTTAGGGTTAGAGGAAGAGCTAGCTAACATGCTAACGTTAGCTAATTATGTGAGTTATGGGTTAGGAGGAAGGTTAAACGGTTAGAGGAAGGGTTAGCAAACATGCTAAGTAGTTGAAAAGTGGCTAAAAAGTAGTAAGTAGGTGCAAAGTTGCTAATTAGCTATAATGCTAAAGTTGTCCGTGATGAGATTCGAACACCCATCCATCCATCCATCCACCCAGACATAGCAACCTACCTACCCACCAATCCACCCAGACATAGCTACCTACCCACCCACTCACCAACCCACCAATCCACCCACACCAACCACCCTCATTAATGTTTGACTGAAGTAACCTGCTATCTTATTAAGTGACCATTCAAAACATAACATATAAGAATTTGAGTGACCCGGGATGTACATTTACAATGCTTCGTCGAGTCTATGAGACCAGTCTGATCTCCCTGCAAACTGTGTGTGTGTGTGTGTGTGTGTGTGTGTGTGTGTGTGTGTGTGTGTGTGTGTGTGTGTGTGTGTGTGTGTGTGTGTGTGTGTGTGTGTGTGTGTGTGTGTGTGTGTGTGTGTGTGTGTGTGTGTGTGTGTGTGTGTGTGTGTGTGTGTGTGTGTGTGTGTGTGCGTGTGTGTGTGGACCCCATTCTTGCCCCCATCGCTACACTGTGGATTTGTGCCCTAATATGGATGGTATCACTAGTCTGTTCCTCGCTGTGCTCCTCTCCAACCGGGCACATCGTTTTAGGTCCAAGGAAAAGAGACCGGATTTATGTTCCTTCTCTAACATCCGATGCTGCTGGGTTTATTAATGAATCTATCCTCATCATAACACCAGTCTATTAGATATAATGAATCTATCCTCATCATAACA
>NW_026289580.1:0-5000 GCF_023373465.1 Oncorhynchus keta | reverse complement strand
CCATACTCCCAGGTTCCACACCGGCAGGATCCATACTGCTAGGTTCCATACTTCCCGGTTCCACACCGGCAGGATCCATACTGCTAGGTTCCATACTCCCCGGTTCCACACCGGTAGGTTCCATACCCACCACTCAGCTCAGCCTGACCTGCTGAAACACGAGGGACTGATGATATACTCTTCCTCAAAAGTCAGAATTAAAACTAAAATAACTAAAAAAATCTGTCATTCATTTTGACGTTTAGAGATTAGAGAGAGAGATTAGTCGCGCAATTTTACATCCAAGTTGTTTGGTGCAGTATTTTCTCAGTGAAAACATTTGAAAACGGGTCCCTTTCTCGTTGAATGGCAGACGTTATTGAAGAATCTCTAATGTCGACCAAACAATACAGAGAGTTTGGAATCTTACTGTTGACCAAACAATACAGAGAGTTTGGAATCTCTACTGTTGACCAAACAATACAGAGAGTCTGGAATCTCTACTGTTGACCAAACAATACAGAGAGTTTGGAATCTCTACTGTTGACCAAACAATACAGAGAGTTTGGAATCTCTACTGTAGACCAAACAATACAGAGTTTGGAATCTCTACTGTTGACCAAACAATACAGAGAGTTTGGAATCTCTACTGTTGACCAAACAATACAGAGAGTTTGGAATTTACTGTTGACCAAACAATACAGAGAGTTTGGAATCTCTACTGTTGACCAAACAATACAGAGAGTTTGGAATCTCTACTGTAGACCAAACAATACAGAGAGTTTGGAATCTCTACTGTAGACCAAACAATACAGAGAGTTTGGAATCTCTACTGTAGACCAAACAATACAGAGAGTTTGAATCTCTACTGTTGACCAAACAATACAGAGAGTTTGAATCTCTACTGTAGACCAAACAATACAGAGAGTTTGGAATCTCTACTGTAGACCAAACAATACAGAGAGTTTGGAATCTCTACTGTTGACCAAACAATACAGAGTTTGGAATCTTACTGTTGACCAAACAATACAGAGAGTTTGGAATCTCTACTGTCGACCAAACAATACAGAGTTTGGAATCTCTACTGTAGACCAAACAATACAGAGAGTTTGGAATCTCTACTGTAGACCAAACACAGAGAGTTTGGAATCTCTACTGTAGACCAAATACAGAGAGTTTGGAATCTCTACTATTGACCAAACAATACAGAGTTTGAATCTCTACTGTAGACCAAACAATACAGAGAGTTTGGAATCTCTACTGTAGACCAAACAATACAGAGAGTTTGGAATCTCTACTGTTGACCAAACAATACAGAGTTTGGAATCTCTACTGTAGACCAAACAATACAGAGAGTTTGGAATCTCTACTGTTGACCAAACCAATACAGAGAGTTTGGAATCTCTACTGTAGACCAAACATACAGAGAGTTTGGAATCTCTACACTGTAGACCAAACAATACAGAGAGTTTGAATCTCTACTGTTGACCAAACAATACAGAGAGAGTTTGGAATCTCTCTACTGTTGACCAAACAATACAGAGAGTTTGGAATCTCTACTGTTGACCAAACAATACAGAGAGTTTGGAATCTCTACTGTTGACCAAACAATACAGAGAGTTTGAATTTACTGTTGACCAAACAATACAGAGAGTTTGGGTCTACTATTGACTAAACAATACAGAGTTTGGAATCTCTACTGTTGACTAAACAATACAGAGAGTTTGGAATCTCTCTACTGTAGACCAAACAATACAGAGAGTTTGGAATCTCTACTGTTGACCAAACAATACAGAGTTTGGAATCTCTACTGTTGACCAAACAATACAGAGAGTTTGAATCTCTACTGTCGACCAAACAATACAGAGAGTTTGGAATCTCTACTGTCGACCAAACAATACAGAGAAGTTTGAATCTCTACTGTTGACCAAACAATACAGAGAGTTTGGAATCTCTACTGTTGACCAAACAATACAGAGAGTTTGGAATCTCTACTGTTGACCAAACAATACAGAGTTTGGAATCTCTATATAGACCAAACAATACAGAGAGTTTGGAATCTCTACTGTAGACCAAACAGAGAGTTTGGAATCTCTACTGTTGACCAAACAATACAGAGAGTTTGGAATCTACTGTAGACCAAACAATACAGAGAGTTTGGAATCTCTACTGTTGACTAAACAATACAGAGTTTGGAATCTCTGTAGACCAAACAATACAGAGAGTTTGGAATCTCTACTGTTGACCAAACAATACAGAGAGTTTGAATCTCTACTGTTGACCAAACAATACAGAGTTTGGAATCTCTACTGTTGACCAAACAATACAGAGAGTTTTGGAATCTTACTGTCGACCAAACAATACAGAGAGTTTAAACTCTACTGTTGACCAAACAATACAGAGAGTTTGGAATCTCTACTGTTGACCAAACAATACAGAGTTTGGAATCTCTACTGTTGACCAAACAATACAGAGAGTTTGGAATCTCTACTGTTGACCAAACAATACAGAGAGTTTGGAATCTCTACTGTTGACCAAACAATACAGAGAGTTTGGAATCTCTACTGTTGACCAAACAATACAGAGAGTTTGGAATCTCTACTGTCGACCAAACAATACAGAGAGTTTGGAATCTCTACTGTCGACCAAACAATACAGAGAGTTTGGAATCTCTACTGTCGACCAAACAATACAGAGAGTTTGGAATCTCTACTGTTGACCAAACAATACAGAGAGTTTGGAATCTCTACTGTTGACCAAACAATACAGAGAGTTTGGAATCTCTACTGTTGACCAAACAATACAGAGAGTTTGGAATCTCTACTGTAGACCAAACAATACAGAGTTTGAATTTGGAATCTCTACTGTTGACCAAACAATACAGAGAGTTTGGAATCTCTACTGTTGACCAAACAATACAGAGAGTTTGGAATCTCTACTGTAGACCAAACAATACAGAGAGTTTGGAATCTCTACTGTTGACCAAACAATACAGAGAGTTTGGAATCTCTACTGTAGACCAAACAATACAGAGAGTTTGGAATCTCTACTGTTGACCAAACAATACAGAGAGTTTGGAATCTCTACTGTAGACCAAACAATACAGAGAGTTTGGAATCTCTACTGTTGACCAAACAATACAGAGAGTTTGGAATCTCTACTGTTGACCAAACAATACAGATACAATTCAAATCAATTCAAGGGGCTTTATTGTCATGGGAAACATGTGTTAACATTGTCAAAGCAAGTGAAATAGATAATAAACAAAAGTGAAATAAACAATAAAAATGAACAGTAAACATTACAGTTCCAAAAAGAATAAAGACATTACAAATGTCAGATTATGTCTAAATATACAGGGTTGAAAAGATGTACAAATAGTTAAAGTAAAAAGGGAAAATAAATAAACAAATGGCCTGATTGTTTAATTTAACTAGGCAAATCAGTTAAGATCAACTTCTTATTTACAATGACGGCCTACTCCGGCTGACGCTGAGCCAATTGTGTGCCGCCCTATAGGACTCCCAATCACGGCCAGATGTGATTCAGCCTGGATTCGAACCAGGGACTGTAGTGACGCCTCTCGCACTGAGATGCTTAGACAGCTCCGCCACTCGAGAGCACTGATGACGTTATAAATGAATGAAAATAATCACCGACGACGGGGAGTAAGTACACTTCGGCTCGCCTCGAGAAAAAAAAACCTCACCGGAGTCCAAAGACAAAACAAAACACGTAACAAAACGTGGTAATAATATATGCATGTAACGTTACGATCTGTTTAGGCTGGGAAACATCTGGACGACTTAACTGCGCATCACATCCCAGTCTGTCTGTCTGTGTGTTTGTCTGTCTGTCTGCCTGCTGCACACAGATATATGAGTTGCACTGTTTTACTAGATACAGAGTTTATATTATACACTGGACAGACAGTGGTACGATGTAACAAACAAGCCTGAGCCTGCTAAGTAACGACAGCTGACGTTATCTAAGTGATCCAGCGATCTACCGAGGCTAAATCAGATTAGTTTTACAGTCAGTGTCATTTTTTCTCTCTCGGTACGTTAAGATTGTTATCTAGCGAGTTAGTACAATTGATTTGAAAAGTAGTTTAATGTTGTTTATATACCTGTTTATTATTAAATCTCTCCAGAAGACCCACGTGTACATTACAGAGACAAGTAAAAAACAAACCAAAAACACGGAAGCTGTGACAACGTCATGGTGACGGAGAAGCACTTAACAACCAATCGCAGCCCAAAGAAGCGTTGAATACGCCCTAAAATTCAAATTCGTCTTTTGTTCCGTCACAATGTTTCACATTTACATTTAAGTCATTTAGCAGACGCTCTACTGACGCTACTAGATACTTACTAACGTTTAAGACATTTTCATGTTTTCACAATGAGAAAAATCCCACTCTTTTAAAAAAAAATGTTTATCTGTTTTACACACATCCATGTGCTTTTTTTTGGGGGGAGGGGTTGGAACAAAGGAAAATGTAGGTCCTTACAAGTATTTTTTTATTTTAACAAGTCAGTTTAATAAGAACAAACCAGGAGGACGATTGGGCCAATTATGCGCCGCACTATGGGACTCTCAATCACGGCTGGTTGTGGTATAGCCTGCTATCGAACCAGGGTGTCTGTAGTGACGCCTCCAGCACTGAGATGCAGTGTCTTAGACCGCTGCGACACTCGTAATTGACAGTGTTTTTTTAACCCGTGGACTCGATCCCATCTCGCATCATGTTTGTTTTTTTTTGTTGAGTAAAAAAAAAACGGTTCAATGTTTTATTAAACTTTTCAAATTGTACATAATAAACATTTACGGAAGTCGGATTATACATTGAAAATGCATATTGAGCCCAAGGTGCATCACAGGAGGTTGGTGACACCTTGATTGGGGAGGACGGTCTCGTTGTAATGGCTGGAGCAGAATCAGTGGAACACATCAAACACTGTTGTCCGTGTGTTTGTCATCAGCTATTAACGATGAGCCATCCTCCCCTCATCAGTGCC
>NW_026289579.1:0-18501 GCF_023373465.1 Oncorhynchus keta | reverse complement strand
GATATTTATAGATGGAGAGAGAGAGGAAGGGGAGAGATATTTATAGATGGAGAGAGAGAGGAAGGGGAGAGATATTTATAGATGGAGAGGAGGAAGGGGGGGAGAGATATTTATAGATGGAGAGATGAGAGGAAGGGGGGGAGAGATATTTATAGATGAAGGGGAGAGATATTTATAGATGAAGGGGAGAGAGATAGATGAGAGGGGGGGAGAGATATTTATAGATGAAGGGGGGAGAGATATTTATAGATGAAGGGGAGAGATATTTATAGATGGAGAGAGAGGAGGAAGGGGAGAGATATTTATAGATGGAGAGAGAGAGAGGAAGGAGAGATATTTATAGATGGAGAGAGAGGAAGAGATATTTATAGATGGGGAGAGATATTTATAGAGAAGGGGGAGAGATATTTATAGATGGGAGAGATATTTATAGATGGAGAGAGAGAGAAGGGGAGAGATATTTATAGATGAAGGGGAGAGAGATATTTATAGATGAAGGGGGAGAGATATTTATAGATGGAGAGAGAGAGGAAGGGGGAGAGATATTTATAGATGGAGAGAGAGAGGAAGGGGGAGAGATATTTATAGATGGAGAGAGAGGAAGGGGAGAGATATTTATAGATGGAGAGAGAGGATGAAGGGGGAGAGATATTTATAGATGGAGAGAGAGAGGAAGGGGGAGAGATGAAGGGGGAGAGATATTTATAGATGGAGAGATATTTATAGATGGAGGAGAGATGGAGAGAGGAAGGGGAGAGATATTTATAGATGAAGGGGGAGAGATATTTATAGATGGAGAGAGGAAGGGGAGAGATATTTATAGATGGAGAGATATTTATAGATGGAGAGGGGAGAGATATTTATAGATGAAGGGGGAGAGATATTTATAGATGGAGAGGAGGGGGGAGAGATATTTATAGATGGAGAGAGAGGAAGGGGGGAGAGATATTTATAGATGAGAGATATTTATAGATGGAGAGAGAGAGGAAGGGGAGAGATATTTATAGATGGAGAGAGAGAAGGAAGGGGAGAGATATTTATAGATGGAGAGAGAGGGAAGGGGAGAGATATTTATAGATGGAGAGAGAGGAAAGGGGAGAGATATTTATAGATGGAGAGAGAGAGGAGAGATATTTATAGATGGAGGAGGATGAGAGATATTTATAGATGGAGAGAGAGGAAGGGGGAGAGATATTTATAGATGGAGAGAGAGGAAGGGGGAGATATTTATAGATGGATTTATAGATGAGAGAAAGGGGAGAGATATTTATAGATGGAGAGAGAGGGAAGGGGAGAGATATTTATAGATGGAGAGAGAGGAAGGGGGAGAGATATTTATAGATGGAGAGAGAGAGGAAGGGGAGAGATATTTATAGATGGAGAGAGAGAGGAAGGGGGAGATATTTATAGATGAGAGAGAGGAAGGGGGAGAGATATTTATAGATGGAGAGAGAGAGGAAGGGGAGAGATATTTATAGATGGAGAGAGAGGGAAGGGGGAGAGATATTTATAGATGAAGGGGAGAGATATTTATAGATGGAGAGAGATATTTATAGATGGAAGGGGAGAGATATTTATAGATGGAGAGAGAGGAGAAGGGGGAGAGATATTTATAGATGGAGAGAGAGAGAGGAAGGGGAGAGATATTTATAGATGGAGAGAGAGAGGAAGGGGAGAATGATATTTATAGATGGAGAGAGAGAGGAAGGGGGAGAGATATTTATAGATGAGAGAGAGGAAGAGGGGAGAGATATTTATAGATGGAGAGAGAGAGAGAGAAAGAGATCGACGGAGGGATGACGAGAGAAAAAACTCATTAGTATCAGATGAAGTCACAAAGTCAACATGTCAGCTGAACTTTACTTCACTACGACCTGAAGTTTTTACCAAGTTTATATCAGGCTCCCATCAGGCTCTCATCATCACTACCCCAGTAGTACATCAGACACCCACAGATTTTACCAATTTTATATCAGGCTCCCATCAGGCTCTCATCATCACTACCCCAGTAGTACATCAGACACCCACAGATTTTACCAATTTTATATCAGGCTCCCATCAGGCTCCCATCATCACTACCCCAGTAGTACATCAGACACCCACAGATTTTACCAATTTTATATCAGGCTCCCATCAGGCTCTCATCATCACTACCCCAGTAGTACATCAGACACCCACAGATTTTACCAATTTTATATCAGGCTCCCATCAGGCTCTCATCATCACTACCCCAGTAGTACATCAGACACCCACAGATTTTACCAATTTTATATCAGGCTCCCATCAGGCTCTCATCATCACTACCCCAGTAGTACATCAGACACCCACAGATTTTACCAATTTTATATCAGGCTCCCATCAGGCTCTCATCATCACTACCCCAGTAGTACATCAGACACCCACAGATTTTACCAATTTTATATCAGGCTCCCATCAGGCTCTCATCATCACTACCCCAGTAGTACATCAGACACCCACAGATTTTACCAATTTTATATCAGGCTCCCATCAGGCTCTCATCATCACTACCCCAGTAGTACATCAGACACCCACAGATTTTACCAATTTTATATCAGGCTCCCATCAGGCTCTCATCATCACTACCCCAGTAGTACATCAGACACCCACAGATTTTACCAATTTTATATCAGGCTCCCATCAGGCTCTCATCATCACTACCCCAGTAGTACATCAGACACCCACAGATTTTACCAATTTTATATCAGGCTCCCATCAGGCTCTCATCATCACTACCCCAGTAGTACATCAGACACCCACAGATTTTACCAATTTTATATCAGGCTCCCATCAGGCTCCATCATCACTACCCCAGTAGTACATCAGACACCCACAGATTTTACCAATTTTATATCAGGCTCCCATCAGGCTCTCATCATCACTACCCCAGTAGTACATCAGACACCCACAGATTTTACCAATTTTATATCAGGCTCCCATCAGGCTCTCATCATCACTACCCCAGTAGTACATCAGACACCCACAGATTTTACCAATTTTATATCAGGCTCCCATCAGGCTCTCATCATCACTACCCCAGTAGTACATCAGACACCCACAGATTTTACCAATTTTATATCAGGCTCCCATCAGGCTCTCATCATCACTACCCCAGTAGTACATCAGACACCCACAGATTTTACCAATTTTATATCAGGCTCCCATCAGGCTCTCATCATCACTACCCCAGTAGTACATCAGACACCCACAGATTTTACCAATTTTATATCAGGCTCCCATCAGGCTCTCATCATCACTACCCCAGTAGTACATCAGACACCCACAGATTTTACCAATTTTATATCAGGCTCCCATCAGGCTCTCATCATCACTACCCCAGTAGTACATCAGACACCCACAGATTTTACCAATTTTATATCAGGCTCCCATCAGGCTCCCATCATCACTACCCCAGTAGTAGTGTAGAATGTATGCACACATGACTGTAAGTCGCTTTGGATAAAAGCATCTGCTAAATGGCATATATTAGTACATCAGACACCCACAGATTTTACCAATTTTATATCAGGCTCCCATCAGGCTCTCATCATCACTACCCCAGTAGTACATCAGACACCCATAGATTTTACCAATTTTATATCAGGCTCCCATCAGGCTCTCATCATCACTACCCCAGTAGTACATCAGACACCCACTCAGACACCCACCCACCCACTCAGACAGCTACTCAGACACCCACTCAGACACCCACCCACTCAGACAGCCACTCAGACACCAACCCACTCAGACACCCACTCAGACAGCCACCCACACACTCAAACACCCACTCAGACAGCCACTCAGACACCCACCCACTCAGACACCCACCAACTCAGACACCCACCAACTCAGACACCCACTCAGACACCCACCCACTCAGACAGCCACTCAGACAGCCACCCACTCGGACAGCCACCCAGGCAGCCACTCAGGCAGCCACTCAGACAGCCACTCACTCAGACACCCACTCACTCAGACACCCACCCACTCACTCAGACACCCACCCACTCAGACAGCCACTCAGACACCCACCCACTCAGACAGCCACTCAGACACCCACCCACTCAGACAGCCACTCAGACACCCACCCACTCAGACAGCCACTCAGACACCCACCCACCCACTCACTCAGACACCCACCCACTCACTCAGACACCCACCCACTCAGACAGCCACTCAGACACACACCCACCCACTCAGACACCCACCCACTCAGACACCCACCCACTCAGACACCCACCCACTCAGACACCCACTCACTCAGACACCCACCCACTCAGACAGCCACTCAGACACCCACCCACTCAGACAGTCACCCACTCAGACAGCCACTCAGACACCCACCCACTCACTCAGACAGTCACCCACTCAGACACCCACCCACTCAGACAGCAGCATAGACGAGGACGGACAGGGAGAAGATCCTCTGTCATCACGAGTCTTGGGTGACACTTTAATAGTTCTTGTAATCCAGGGATAGACAACTCTCTGCTCCTTGCAGGCCTGCGTGTCTACTATTTCCTAACACTTAATTGCACATAAGTTCACACACATAGGAAGAAGATTAGCTGGGCTGTAAGTGGGTCATACTTCAGCAGAGAGAGAGGTGATAGAGAGAGAGAGTGAGAGAGAGAGAGAGAGAGTGAGAGAGGTGGAATGAAAGAAAGAAGTGGGAGGATAGAGAGAGAGAGAGAGATATGGGATGAAAGAGAAGGTATGGGGGTCCTGTGAGATTTATGAACCCCCAGTGTCGATACATGGAGACCTGGGACCTGGATTCCCCCTCCACCCTCTCACAGTTTATAGGTGGACCCCTCATCATATTTCACCCAACGCCATTTTAATTACAGAGGCTCGGTGTGATGCCTGTTCGCCCTCACAGGTTCCTCCACTGTCTCCAAGCCGACGCCACCCACTAACAATGTGATGTATTGGTCTGTAATGGGGGGCGTTGAAACTGAGAGTAGCGTGCTATAGATCAATGTGCTGTGGAAGACTGATGATATCGACTGACGCTATAGATCACCTCACAGACTAACAGCACCTGGCTCAATGACTTGGGATGTATAGTATAGTATAATAGTGTATAGGGGTTTTTTCTCCAGCTGTGTGATATGTCGTTTCAGGGGACTACCATCTTAGAGTATAAAGGGGCGTGTGGAACTAAGGTACTCAATTACCCCCAGAGCTCAATACTCTCCTAAGACAGATCTGATTCATTTGGAGGTTTTATCTCCTGTCTACAGGGTGGCATTAAAGGGTAAGGAGATTAATCGTTGCTCCCCCGCCACTGGTAATGTATTCGGATGGTGGATGTTTTTTTTTTGGGACGGGTCTTGTACCGAAGGCAGAACTGAGAGATTTCCGCTAAGATGGGTCAGCTAGCAAAGTCAAAATGGGCCTCTAATTGTAAAAATTCACGAAAACAAAAAATAGCTTTTTGGTCTTAATTTAGGGTTAAGGTTAGGGTTAGGCATTAGGGTTAGCAGTGTGGTTAAGGTTAGGCATTAGGGTTAGCAGTGTGGATAAGGTTAGGCATTAGGGTTAGCAGTGTGGTTAAGGTTAGGCATTAGGGTTAGCAGTGTGGATAAGGTTAGTCATTAGGGTTAGCAGTGTGGATAAGGTTAGGCATTAGGGTTAGCAGTGTGGTTAAGGTTAGGCATTAGGGTTAGCAGTGTGGTTAAGGTTAAGCATTAGGGTTAGCAGTGTGGTTAAGGTTAGGCATTAGGGTTAGCAGTGTGGTTAAGGTTAAGGTTGGGTATTAGGGTTAGCAGTGTGGTTAAGGTTAGGCATTAGGGTTAGCAGTGTGATTAAGGTTAGGCATTAGGGTTAGCAGTGTGGTTAAGGTTAGGCATTAGGGTTAGCAGTGTGGTTAAGGTTAAGGTTGGGTATTAGGGTTAGCAGTGTGGTTAGGCATTAGGGTTAGCAGTGTGGATAAGGTTAAGGTTAGGCATTAGGGTTAGCAGTGTGGTTAAGGTTAAGCATTAGGGTTAGCAGTGTGGTTAAGGTTAAGCATTAGGGTTAGCAGTGTGGTTAAGGTTAGGCATTAGGGTTAGCAGTGTGGTTAACTTCTTATGGCTGCATGGGCAGTATTGAGTAGCTTGGATGAATAAGGTGCCCAGAGTAAACTGCCTGCTCCTCAGTCCCAGTTGCTAATATATGCATATTATTAGTACATTTGGATAGAAAACACTCTGCAGTTTCTAAAACTGTTTGAATGATGTCTGTGAGTATAACAGAACTCATATGGCAGGCAAAAACCTGAGAAAAATCCAACCAGGAAGTGGGAAATCTGAGGTTTGTAGTTTTTGAACTCAGCCCTATTGAATACACAGTGGGATATTGGTTATGTTGCACTTCCTATGGCTTCCACTGGATGTCAACCGTCTTTAGAAACTCGAATGAGGCTTCTACTGTGATGTGGGGCCGGACTGGAGCTCTTTGAGTCAGAGGTCTGGCAGAGAGCCAGGTCCTGGTCACACGCATTTCACATGACAGCGACCTGCGTTCCATGGCTTTTCTACAGACAATGGAATTCTCCGGTTGGAACGTTATTGAAAATGTATGATAAAAACATCCTAAAGATTGATTCTATACTTAGTTTGAAATGTTTCTACAACCTGAAATATAACTTTTTGAACTTTTTGTCCAACGTTCGGCTGGACCTGCACGAGCGTTTGGATTTGTCTACTAAACGCCCTAACAAAAGTAGACATAAATAATGGACATTATCGAACAAATCAAACATTTATTGTGGAACTAGGATTCCTGGGAGTGCATTCTGATGAAGATCGTCAAAGGTAAGGGAATATTTATAATGTTATTTCTGATTTCTGTTGACTCCAACATGGCGGATAATTGTTTTTTTTCCCTTGAGCGCTGTCTCAGATTATTGCATGGTTTGCTTTTCCTCCTCTGAAACAGCGGTTGCATTAATGAGAGTTATATCTATAGTTCCATGTGTAACACTTGTATTTTCATCAACATTTATGATGAGTATTTCTGTTGAATCGATGTGGCTATGCAAAATCACTGGATATTTTTGGAACTAGTGAACGTAATGCGCCAATGTAAACTCAGATTTTTAAAATATAAATATGAATTTTATCAAACAAAACATACATGTATTGTGTAACATGAAGTCCTATGAGTGTCATCTGATGAAGATCATCGAAAGGTTAGTGATTCATTTTATCTCTATTTGTGCTTTTTGTGACTCTTCTCTTCAGCTGGAAAAATGGCTGTGTTTTTCTTTGGCTTGGTGGTGACCTAACAATCGTTTTTGGTGCTTTCGCTGTAAAGCCTATTTGAAATCGGACACTGTGGTGGGATTAACAACAAGGTTACCTTTAAGACGGTATGTTTGAGGAATTTTAATTATGAGATTTCTGTTGTTTTGAATTTGGCGCCCTGCACTTTCACTGGCTGTTGTCATATCGATCCCGTTAACGGGATTGCAGCCCTAAGAAGTTTTAAGGTTAGGCATTAGGGTTAGCAGTGTGGTTAGGGTTAGTCTGGTTAGGCATTAGGGTTAGCAGTGTGGTTAGGGTTAGTCTGGTTAGGTATTAGTGATAGCAGTGTGGTGTGGTTAGGTTTAGGGTTAGTGTGGTTAGGGTTAGCAGTGTGGATAAGGTTAAGGTTAGGCATTAGGGTTAGCAGTGTGGTTAGGGTTAGTCTGGTTAGTCTGGTTAGGGTTAGGGTTAGCAGTGTGGTTAGGGTTAGGTATTAGTGATAGCAGTGTGGTGTGGTTAGGTTTAGGGTTAGCAGTGTGGATAAGGTTAAGGTTAGGCATTAGGGTTAGCAGTGTGGTTAAGGTTAGGTATTAGGGTTAGCCGTGTGGTTAGGGTTAGCAGTGTGGATAAGGTTAGTCATTAGGGTTAGCAGTGTGGTTAGGGTTAGGCGTTAGGGTTAGCAGTGTGGATAAGGTTCGTCATTAGGGTTAGCAGTGTGGTTAGGCGTTAGGGTTAGCAGTGTGGATAAGGTTAAGGTTAGGCATTAGGTTTAGCAGTGTGGTTAAGGTTAGTCATCAGGGTTAGCAGCGTGGTTAGGCGTTAGGGTTAGTAGTGTGGATAAGGTTTAGATTAGGCATTAGGTTTAGCAGTGTGGTTAGGGTTAGGCGTTAGGGTTAGCAGTGTGGATAAGGTTTAGGTTAAAACCAGCTAGTGACCACTCTGCAGAAATGCCTCCAGAACCATATTCATGACCAAAAAACGCTAACCTGCAACGCTAACCTGATTCTGAAGGTCAGAACTATAGTGTAGTGTGTGTGTGCGTGGGTGAGTGCGTTTGTGCGAGTGTAAGTGTGTAATCATTCATCTGTATCAGTAGCAGCAGAAAACTGGATGGGGGGGAAGAGAAGGGGGAAGGAGAGGAGAGGGGGAAGGAGGGAGGGGAAGGAGAGGGAGAACAGAGGGAGAAGAGGAGAGGCAGGAGAGGAGAGAGGGGAGGAGGGGCAGAGGCAGGAGGGGGAGGAGAGGGAGAACGGAGGGAGAAGAGGAGAGGCAGGAGAGGAGAGGAGGAAGGAGCTAGAAGAGGAATGGTTGAGGAAGGAGCTAGAAGAAGAGAGGGAGGAGAGGGAGAAGAGTAGAGGTAGGAGAGGAGAGGAGGAAGGAGCTAGAAGAGGAATGTATGCGGAGAGGAGGAAGGAGGGAGAAGAGGAATGGGTGAGGGAAGGAGGGAGAAGAGTAAGGGCTTGAGGGGAGAGGAGGAAGGAACTAGAAGAGGAATGGGTGAGGAGAGGAGGACGGAGGAGAGGAGAGGAGGAAGGAGCGAGAAGAGGAATGGGTGAGGAGAGGAGGAAGGAGCTAGAAGAGGAATGGGTGAGGAGAGGAGGAAGGAGGAGAGGAGAGGAGGAAGGAGCTAGAAGAGGAATGGGTGAGGAGAGGAGGAAGGAGGAGAGGAGGAAGGAGCTAGAAGAGGAATGGGTGAGGAGAGGAGGAAGGAGGGGGAGGAGAGGAGAGGAGGAAGGAGCTAGAAGAGGAATGGGTGAGGAGAGGAGGAAGGAGGGGGAGGAGAAACAGACACATTTAGAACACTATCTTTAGAAACTCTGACTACTGATGGAAAGAGAGTTATCTGATAGACTTGGAGAGAGCTCGCTAATGTATCAAGCCAAACTGTTCATGTGTCAACTAGCTCAGTTACTCAGTATCAGCAGTCTCATCCAGAGACATTATTATTCAGGAAACAGTGTCTATACGCTACAGAAAGTAAACATCAGGTCCGTCTCAGTTCTGTCAGGGAGTCTGTTAGAGACAAGCCGTCGTCTGGTGATGTGATGACCAAACTATGGGGAATAGACTCACTGACTGCAGGGAGAGGACCATGTCATTTCAATCTGTCTGACTGTGGATGGAGCTGTCTGACTGTGGATGGAGCTGTCTGACTGTGGATGGAGCTGTCTGACAGTGGATGGAGCTGTCTGACTGTGGATGGAGCTGTCTGACTGTGAATGGAGCTGTCTGACTGTGGATGGAGCTGTCTGACAGTGGATGGAGCTGTCTGACTGTGGATGGAGCTGCCTGACTGTGGATGGAGCTGCCTGACTGTGGATGGAGCTGCCTGACGGTGAATGGAGCTGTCTGACTGTGGATGGAGCTGTCTGACAGTGGATGGAGCTGTCTGACTGTGGATGGAGCTGTCTGACTGTGGATGGAGCTGTCTGACAGTGGATGGAGCTGTCTGACTGTGGATGGAGCTTTTTGACTGTGGATGGAGCTGTCTGACTGTGGATGGAGCTGCCTGACAGTGGATGGAGCTGTCTGACTGTGTATGGAGCTGTCTGACTGGATGGAGCTGTCTCACTGTGGATGGAACTGTCTGACTGTGGATGGAGCTGTCTGACTGTGTATGGAGCTGTCTGACAGTGGATGGAGCTGTCTGACTGTGGATGGAGCTGCCTGACTTGTGGATGGAGCTGTCTGACTGTGGATGGAGCTGTCTGACTGTGTATGGAGCTGTCTGACAGTGGATGGAGCTGTCTGACTGTGGATGGAGCTGCCTGACTTGTGGATGGAGCTGTCTGACTGTGGATGGAGCTGCCTGACTGTGGATGGAGCTGCCTGACTGTGGATGGAGCTGTCTGATAGTGGATGGAGCTGTCTGACTGTGGATGGAGCTGCCTGACTTGTGGATGGAGCTGCCTGACAGTGGATGGAGCTGTCTGACTGTGGATGGAGCTGTCTGACAGTGGATGGAGCTGTCTGACTGTGGATGGAGCTGCCTGACTTGTGGATGGAGCTGTCTGACTGTGGATGGAGCTGCCTGACTGTGGATGGAGCTGTCTGACAGTGGATGGAGCTGTCTGACTGTGGATGGAGCTGCCTGACTTGTGGATGGAGCTGTCTGACTGTGGATGGAGCTGCCTGACGGTGAATGGAGCTGTCTGACAGTGGATGGAGCTGTCTGACTGTGGATGGAGCTGTCTGACTGTGGATGGAGCTGTCTGACTGTGGATGGAGCTGTCTGACAGTGGATGGAGCTGTCTGACAGTGGATGGAGCTGTCTGACTGTGGATGGAGCTGTCTGACTGTGGATGGAGCTGCCTGACTGTGGATGGAGTTGTCTGACAGTGGATGGAGCTGTCTGACTGTGGATGGAGCTGCCTGACGGTGGATGGAGCTGCCTGACGGTGGATGGAGTGGAGGATGGAGTGTCTGACAGTGGATGGAGCTGTCTGACTGTGGATGGAGCTGTCTGACTGTGGATGGAGCTGTCTGACAGTGGATGGAGCAGTGGATGGAGCTGTGACTGTGGATGGAGCTGCCTGACTTGTGGATGGAGCTGTCTGACTGTGGAGCTGCCTGACTGTGGATGAGCTGTCTGACAGTGGATGGAGCTGTCTGACTGTGGATGGAGCTGTCTGACTGTGGATGGAGCTGTCTGACTGTGGATGGAGCTGCCTGACTTGTGGATGGAGCTGTCTGACTGTGGATGGAGCTGCCTGACTTGTGGATGGAGCTGTCTGACTGTGGATGGAGCTGCCTGACTGTGGATGGAGCTGTCTGACAGTGGATGGAGCTGTCTGACTGTGGATGGAGCTGTCTGACTGGATGGAGCTGTCTGACTGTGGATGGAGCTGCCTGACTGTGGATGGAGCTGTCTGACAGTGGATGGAGCTGTCTGACAGTGGATGGAGCTGTCTGACTGTGGATGGAGCTGCCTGACTGTGGATGGAGCTGGTGGATGGATGGAGCTGTCTGACAGTGGATGGAGCTGTCTGACTGTGGATGGAGCTGTCTGACTGTGGATGGAGCTGCCTGACTGTGGATGGAGTTGTCTGACAGTGGATGGAGCTGTCTGACTGTGGATGGAGCTGCCTGACGGTGGATGGAGCTGTCTGACGGTGGATGGAGCTGTCTGACGGTGGATGGAGCTGTCTGACTGTGGATGGAGCTGCCTGACAGTGGATGGAGCTGCCTGACAGTGGATGGAGTTGTCTGACGGTGGATGGAGCTGCCTGACTGTGGATGGAGTTGTCTGACAGTGGATGGAGCTGTCTGACTGTGGATGGAGCTGTCTGACTGTGGATGGAGCTGTCTGATAGTGGATGGAGCTGTCTGACAGTGGATGGAGCTGCCTGACTGTGGATGGAGCTGTCTGACGGTGGATGGAGCTGTCTGACTGTGGATGGAGCTGTCTGATAGTGGATGGAGTTGTCTGACAGTGGATGGAGCTGTCTCACTGTGGATGGAGCTGTCTGACGGTGGATGGAGCTGCCTGACTGGATGGAGCTGTCTGATGGTGGATGGAGCTGCCTGACTGTGGATGGAGCTGGCTGACTGTGGATGGAGCTGCCTGACAGTGGATGGAGCTGTCTGACTGTGAATGGAGCTGCCTGACAGTGGATGGAGCTGTCTGACAGTGGATGGAGCTGTCTGACAGTGGATGGAGCTGCCTTATAGTGTATGGAGCTGTCTGACAGTGGATGGAGTTGTCTGACTGTGGATGGAGCTGTCTGACGGTGGATGGAGCTGTCTCACAGTGGATGGAGCTGCCTGACTTGTGGATGGAGCTGTCTGACGGTGGATGGAGCTGTCTGACAGTGGATGGAGCTGTCTGACTGTGGATGGAGCTGTCTGACGGTGGATGGAGCTGTCTCACAGTGGATGGAGCTGCCTGACTTGTGGATGGAGCTGTCTGACGGTGGATGGAGCTGTCTGACGGTGGATGGAGCTGTCTCACAATGGATGGAGCTGCCTGACTTGTGGATGGAGCTGTCTGACGGTGGATGGAGCTGTCTGACAGTGGATGGAGCTGTCTGACAGTGGATGGAGCTGTCTGACGGTGGATGGAGCTGCCTGACAGTGGATGGAGCTGTCTGACAGTGGATGGAACTGTCTGACGGTGGATGGAGCTGTCTGACGGTGGATGGAGCTGCCTGACTGTGGATGGAGCTGCCTGACTTGTGGATGGAGCTGTCTGACGGTGGATGGAGCTGTCTGACAGTGGATGGAGCTGTCTGACAGTGGATGGAGCTGCCTGACGGTGGATGGAGCTGCCTGACAGTGGATGGAGCTGTCTGACGGTGGATGGAGCTGTCTGACGGTGGATGGAGCTGTCTGACGGTGGATGGAGCTGTCTGACAGTAGATGGAGCTGTCTGACTGTGGATGGAGCTGTCTGACTGTGGATGGAGCTGTCTGACGGTGGATGGAGCTGTCTGACGGTGGATGGAGCTGTCTGACTGTGGATGGAGCTGTCTGATAGTGGATGGAGCTGTCTGACAGTGGATGGAGCTGCCTGACTGTGGATGGAGCTGTCTGACGGTGGATGGAGCTGTCTGACTGTGGATGGAGCTGTCTGATAGTGGATGGAGTTGTCTGACAGTGGATGGAGCTGTCTCACTGTGGATGGAGCTGTCTGATGGTGGATGGAGCTGCCTGACTGGATGCAGCTGTCTGACGGTGGATGGAGCTGTCTGACTGTGGATGGAGCTGTCTGACTGTGGATGGAGCTGCCTGACAGTGGATGGAGCTGTCTGACTGTGGATGGAGCTGCCTGACTGTGGATGGAGCTGCCTGACAGTGGATGGAGCTGCCTTATATTGTATGGAGCTGTCTGACAGTAGATGGAGCTGCCTTATAGTGGATGGAGCTGTCTGACGGTGGATGGAGTTGTCTGACTGTGGATGGAGCTGTCTGATGGTGGATGGAGCTGTCTCACAGTGGATGGGGCTTTCTGACAGTGGATGGAGCTGCCTTATAGTGGATGGAGCTGTCTGACAGTAGATGGGGCTGCCTGACAGTGGATGGAGCTGTCTGACAGTAGATGGAGCTGCCTGACAGTGGATGGAGCTGTCTGACAGTAGATGGAGCTGCCTGACAGTGGATGGAGCTGTCTGACAGTAGATGGAGCTGTCTGACAGTGGATGGAGCTGCCTGACAGTGGATGGAGCTGTCTGACAGTAGATGGAGCTGTCTGACAGTGGATGGAGCTGTCTGGCAGTGGATGGAGCTGTCTGACAGTGGATGGAGCTGTCTGAAGGTGGATGGAGCTGTCTCACTGTGGATGGAGCTGTCTGACTGTGGATGGAGCTGTCTGACAGTGGATGGAGCTGTCTGAAGGTGGATGGAGCTGTCTCACTGTGGATGGAACTGTCTGACGGTGGATGGAGCTGTCTGACAGTGGATGGAGCTGTCTGATGGTGGATGGAGCTGTCTGACAGTGGATGGAGCTGTCTGACAGTGGATGGAGCTGCCTGACTGTGGATGGAGCTGCCTGACTGTGGATGGAGCTGTCTGACGGTGGATGGAGCTGCCTGACGGTGGATGGAGCTGCCTGACAGTGGATGGAGCTATCTGACAGTGGATGGAGCTGTCTGACAGTGGATGGAGCTGTCTGACAGTGGATGGAGCTGCCTGACAGTGGATGGAGCTGTCTGACAGTGGATGGAGCTGTCTGACAGTGGATGGAGCTGCCTGACAGTGGATGGAGCTGTCTGACAGTGGATGGAGCTATCTGACAGTGGATGGAGCTGTCTGACTGTGGATGGAGCTGCCTGACAGTGGATGGAGCTGTCTGACAGTGGATGGAGCTATCTGACAGTGGATGGAGCTGTCTGACAGTGGATGGAGCTGTCTGACGGTGGATGGAGCTGTCTGACAGTGGATGGAGTTGTCTGACAGTGGATGGAGCTGTCTGACAGTGGATGGAGCTATCTGACAGTGGATGGAGCTGTCTGACAGTGGATGGAGCTGTCTGACAGTGGATGGAGCTGTCTGACAGTGGATGGAGCTGTCTGACAGTGGATGGAGCTGTCTGACAGTGGATGGAGCTATCTGACAGTGGATGGAGCTGTCTGACAGTGGATGGAGCTGTCTGACAGTGGATGGAGCTGTCTGACAGTGGATGGAGCTGTCTGACAGTGGATGGAGCTGTCTGACTGTGGATGGAGCTGTCTGACTGTGGATGGAGCTGTCTGACAGTGGATGGAGCTGTCTGACAGTGGATGGAGCTGTCTGACAGTGGATGGAGCTGTCTGACAGTGGATGGAGCTGTCTGACTGTGGATGGAGCTGTCTGACAGTGGATGGAGCTGTCTGACAGTGGATGGAGCTGTCTGACAGTGGATGGAGCTGTCTGACAGTGGATGGAGCTATCTGACGGTGGATGGAGCTTTTTGACAGTGGATGGAGCTGTCTGACTGTGGATGGAGCTGTCATGACGGTGGATGGAGCTGTCTGACAGTGGATGGAGCTGCCTGACGGTGGATGGAGCTGCCTGACAGTGGATGGAGCTGTCTGACAGTGGATGGAGCTGTCTGACGGTGGATGGAGCTGTCTGACAGTGGATGGAGCTGTCTGACGGTGGATGGAGCTGTCTGACAGTGGATGGAGCTGTCTGACAGTGGATGGAGCTGTCTGACGGTGGATGGAGCTGTCTGACAGTGGATGGAGCTGCCTGACGGTGGATGGAGCTGCCTGACAGTGGATGGAGCTGCCTGGACATGACCACTTTGGTTCTGTAGAGCAGCAAACTGTCTCTCCGGAGAGAGATTGCAGGCCCTTTAATGTCTCTTTCTCAGTGGCTTGACACTTGGATCAGAATCACAGCGAAAAGAAGAGCCTTGGAGAGCAGCTGGAAGTGTTGTCCTACAAACACTAGGCTGAATCACTGGAGTGGTGTGTGCTGTTGGACTCTAGACAGGATCAGTCAGGTGCCACTGCCAAGAGAGAGGAGAGGAGACAGAGAGGAGAGAGAGAGAGGAGAGGAGACAGAGAGGAGAGGAGACAGAGAGGAGAGGAGAGGAGAGGAGAGGAGACAGAGAGGAGAGGAGAGGAGACAGAGAGGAGAGAGAGAGGAGAGAGAGAGTAGAGGAGAGGAGACAGAGAGGAGAGGAGAGGAGACAGAGAGGAGAGGAGAGGAGACAGAGAGGAGAGGAGACAGAGAGGAGAGAGAGAGGAGAGGAGACAGAGAGGAGAGGAGAGGAGACAGAGAGGAGAGGAGAGGAGACAGAGAGGAGAGGAGACAGAGAGGAGAGAGAGAGAGAGGAGAGGAGAGGAGACAGAGAGGAGAGGAGAGGAGACAGAGAGGAGAGGAGACAGAGAGGAGAGGAGACAGAGAGGAGAGGAGAGAGAGAGGAGAGGAGAGGAGACAGAGAGGAGAGGAGACAGAGAGGAGAGGAGACAGAGGAGAGGAGAGGAGACAGAGAGGAGAGGAGACAGAGAGGAGAGGAGACAGAGAGGAGAGGAGAGGAGAGGAGAGGAGAGGAGACAGAGAGGAGACAGAGAGGAGAGGAGACAGAGGAGAGGAGAGGAGACAGAGAGGAGAGGAGACAGAGAGGAGAGGAGAGGAGAGGAGAGAGAGAGAGAGAGGAGACAGAGAGGAGAGGAGACAGAGAGGAGAGGAGAGGAGAGAGAGGAGAGGAGAGGAGAGGAGACAGAGAGGAGAGGAGACAGAGGAGAGGAGACAGAGAGGAGAGGAGAGCAGACAGAGAGGAGAGGAGAGGAGAGAGAGAGGAGAGGAGAGGAGACAGAGAGGAGAGGAGAGGAGACAGAGGAGAGGAGAGGAGAGGAGACAGAGAGGAGAGGAGAGGAGAGAGAGAGGAGAGGAGAGGATACAGAGAGGAGAGGAGACAGAGAGAAGAGGAGAGGAGACAGAGAGGAGAGGAGACAGAGGAGAGGGGAGAGGAGACAGAGAGGAGAGGAGACAGAGAGGAGAGGAGACAGAGAGGAGAGGAGACAGAGAGGAGAGGAGAGGAGAGGAGAGGAGAGGAGACAGAGGAGAGGAGAGGAGAGGAGACAGAGAGGAGAGGAGAGGAGAGAGAGAGGAGAGGAGAGGATACAGAGAGGAGAGGAGACAGAGAGGAGAGGAGACAGAGAGAAGAGGAGAGGAGACAGAGAGGAGAGGAGACAGAGGAGAGGAGAGGAGACAGAGAGGAGAGGAGACAGAGAGGAGAGGAGACAGAGAGGAGAGGAGAGGAGAGGAGACAGAGAGGAGAGGAGACAGAGAGGAGACAGAGAGGAGAGGAGACAGAGAGGAGAGGAGACAGAGGGCTCAGTAACACACTGCTCTCAAGACACTTGTCCTCTGATTTACAGAGCGGGCCCAATGGCCCTTTTGCACAACGTAGCAACGCCCACTTCCACATAACTTCCTACCCGATACATAGAAATATGATTATATTAATATACTGAGTTAATGATAAACACTATGAAATTATTATTAATATACTGAGTTAATGATAAACACTATAGAAATATGATTATATTAATATACTGAGTTAATGATAAACACTACAGAAATATGATTATATTAATATACTGAGTTAATGATAAACACTATAGAAATATGATTATATTAATATACTGAGTTAATGATAAACACTATAGAAATATGATTATATTAATATACTGAGTTAATGATAAACACTATAGAAATATAATTATATTAATATACTGAGTTAATGATAAACACTACAGAAATATGATTATATTAATATACTGAGTTAATGATAAACACTATAGAAATATGATGATATTAATATACTGAGTTAATGATAAGATGAGTGATAGAGGAAAATATAGTTTAGATGATCAAATGTATACTTTAATGATTAGAACCATTCATGCTAATACTATATTTGTTATTATCTGAAAAGTATGGGTTCTTAATTGTACTGTTACTGAAAATGTAAGCAGAAATGAATTGTGTCTGTGTCTCCTGGGAAAGTTTTGAAGCAGGGATAAGATAGTACTTCCAACAGATAAGAATGTTTTGGTTGGATTCCATTAGCAGAGAGAAGTATATCCTTTAGGCAGGTTGGAATGTAGTTTATGAGGGGAGTGAAACTATCTCCAGGACTGAATACTGCGCCATTGTAAGACTGGGAGAGGGGGTGTAACTGATGACGTCATTTTATGTCTTCTTCAGATTTAAAATGTAATGTTCTTTGTATTTTGGGTCAGTACTCATTAAGAATAAATGCTGAACTTGTTTTTTAAGACTGGTCTCTTGCTAATTCATGCAAATGATAAACTTACAACTTATCATGAATTAGAAATGAGTGCGAATTTGATTGGCTTTGGCAATAAAACATAAGGGAATTTAAAAATTCCTCTATCAATGAGCGACTTCAAGGTTGTTATAGCTACAATCAGAAAGACAGGACATGATTGGGACAGGAAGCTATGTATCGAGTAGGAAGTTGTGCGGAAGTGGGCGTTGCTACGTTGTGCAAAAGGGCCATTGAGCCCGCTCTGCTCTCAAGACTCTAATTCCTCTGATTTACAGAGCGGGCTCTATAACACACTGCTCTCAAGACTCTAATCCCCCTGATTTACAGAGCAGGCCTCTATAACACACTGATTTACAGAACACACTGCCTGATTTCTGATTTAGAGGGCTCTATAACACACTGCTCTCAAGACTCTAATTCCTCTGATTTACAGAGCAGGCTCTATAACACACTGCTCTCAAGACTCTTAATTCCTCTGATTTACAGAGCAGGCTCTATAACAGACTGCTTCAAGACTCTAATTCCTCTGAGAGTGGGCTCTATAACACACTGGCTCTAATTCCTGAACAGAGCACTGCTCTCAAGACTCTAATTCCTCTGATTTACAGAGCAGGCTCTATAACACACTGCTCTCAAGACTCTAATTCCTCTGATTTACAGAGCGGGCTCTATAACACTGCTCTCAAGACTCTAATTCCTGATTTACAGAGCGGGCTCTATAACACACTGCTCTCAAGACTCTAATCCCTCTGATTTACAGAGCAGGCTCTATAACAGACTGCTCTCAAGACTCTAATTCCTCTGATTTACAGAGTGGGCTCTATAACACACTGGACTCTAATCCTCTGATTTACAGAGCAGGCTCTATAACAGACTGCTCAAGACTCTAATTCCTCTGATTTACAGAGCGGGCTCTATAACACACTGCTCTCAAGACTCTAATTCCTCTGATTTACAGAGCGGGCTCTATAACACACTGCCTCAAGGCTCTATAACACACTGCTCTCAAGACTCTAATTCCTCTGAT
>NW_026289578.1:0-5758 GCF_023373465.1 Oncorhynchus keta | reverse complement strand
ATGATAAACAGGATGTATGATAAACAGGATGTATGAATAACAGGATGTATGATAAACAGGATGTATGAATAACAGGATGTATGAATAACAGGATGTATGAATAACAGGATGTATGATAAACAGGATGTATGATAAACAGGATGTATGATAAACAGGATGTATGATAAACAGGATGTATGATAAACAGGATGTATGAATAGCAGGATGTATGATAAACAGGATGTATGAATAACAGGATGTATGATAAACAGGATGTATGAATAACAGGATGTATGAATAACAGGATGTATGAATAACAGGATGTAGGAATAAATATATGTATGAATAACAGGATGTATGAACAATGTGATGTATGAATAACAGGATGTATGATAAATGAGATATACATCATCTCTAACAGTGCAATAGAATGTCTCAAATACAATACAGAAAATGTGTAACAAATCTAAACAAGAAACAATGAAATAAAATAAACAGGATGATTAAACAGGATGTATGATAAACAGGATGTTTGATAAACAGGATGCATGATAAACAGGATGTATGATAAACAGGATGCATGATAAACAGGATGATTGATAAACATACAACAGGATGTAATAAACAGGATGTATGACAAACAGGATGTATGAATAACAGGATGTATGAATAACAGGATGTATGATAAACAGGATGTATGATAAACAGGATGGATAAACAGGGATGTATGATAAACAGGATGTATGAATAACAGGATGTATGGAATAACAGGATGTATGAATAACAGGATGTATGAAAAACAGGATGCATGATAAACAGGATGTATGAATAACAAGGATGTAACAGGATGTATGAATAACAGGATGTATGAATAACAGGATGTATGATAAACAGGATGTATGAATAAAAGGATGTATGAATAACAGGATGTATGAATAACAGGATGTATGATAAACAGGATAATATGAATAACAGGATGCATGATAAACAGGATGTATGAATAACATGATGTATGATAAACAGGATGTATGAATAACAGGATGTATGATAAACAGGATGTATGAATAACAGGATGTATGATAAACAGGATGTATGATAAACAGGATGCATGATAAACAGGATGTATGATAAACAGGATACATGATAAACAGGATGTATGATAAACAGGATGCATGATAAACAGGATGTATGAATAACAGGATGTATGAATAACAGGATGTAATAACAGGATGTATGAATAACAGGATGTATGATAAACAGGATGTATGATAAACAGGATGTATGATAAACAGGATGTTTGACAAATATATACATGACAAACAGGATGCAAGATAAATGAGATGTATGATAAACAGGATGTATGAATAACAGGATGCATGATAAAACAGGATGTATGAATAACAGATGTATGATAAACAGGATGTATGATAAACATGATGTATAGATAAACAGGATACATGATAAACAGTATGAATAAACAGGGATGTATATGAATAACAGGATGTATGATAAACAGGATGTATGATAAACAGGATGTATGATAAACAGGATGTATGATAAACAGGATGTTTGATAAACAGGATGCATGATAAGCAGGATATGATAAATGAGATGCGTGATAAACAGGATGTATGATAAACAGGATGTGATAAACAGGATGTATGAATAACAGGATGCGTGGATAAACAGGATGTATGAATAACAGGATGTGTGAATAACAGGATGTATGATAAACATCATGCATGATAAACAGGATGTATGAATAACAGGATGTATGATAAATAGGATGCTATGAATAACAGGATGTGTGATAAACAGGATGTAAGGAGGAAACAGCATGCATGATAAACAGGGTATGACAATAACAGGATGTATGATAAACAGGATGTATGAATAACAGGATGTGTGATAAACAGGATGTATGATAAACAGGATGCGTGATAAACAGGATGTATGAATAACAGGATGCATGATAAACAGGATGGCATGAATAACAGGATGTGTGATAAACAGGATGTATGATAAACAGGATGTGTGATAAAACAGGATGTTTGAATAACAGGATGTATGATAAACAGGATGTATGAATAACAGGATGTGTGATGTACAGGATGTATGATAAACAGGATGCGTGATAAACAGGATGTATGAATAACAGGATGCGTGATAAACAGGATGTATGAATAACAGGATGTTTGATAAAACAGGATGCATGATAAACAGGATGTATGAATAACAGGATGCATGATAAACAGGATGTATGAATAACAGGATGTTTGATAAACAGGATGCATGATAAACAGGATGTATGAATAACAGGATGGCGAATAAACAGGATGTATGAATAACAGGATGTATGATAAACAGGATGTATGATAAACAGGATGTATGATAAACAGGATGTATGAATAACAGGATGTATGATAAACAGGATGTATGATAAACAGGATGTATGATAAGCAGGATGTTTGATAAACAGGATGCATGAAAAACAGGATGTATGAATAACAGGATGCGTGATAAACAGAATGTTTGATAAAACAGGATGCATGATAAACAGGATGTATGACAAACAGGATGCATGATAAACAGGATGTATGATAAACAGGATGTATGATAAACAGGATGCATGATAAACAGGATGTATGATAAACAGGATGTATGAATAACAGGATGTATGATAAACAGGATGTATGAATAACAGGATGCATGATAAACAGGATGTATGAATAACAGGATGTATGATAAACAGGATGTATGATAAACAGGATGTATGATAAACAGGATGTATGATAAACAGGATGTATGATAAACAGGATGTATGAATAACAGGATGTATGATAAACAGGATGTATGATAAACAGGATGTATGAATAACAGGATGTATGATAAACAGGATGTATGATAAACAGGATGTATGAATAACAGGATGTATGAATAACAGGATGTATGAATAACAGGATGTATGATAAACAGGATGTATGATAAACAGGATGTATGTTACTCGCTCCAACAGTGCAATAGAATGTCTCGCAAATACAATACAGAAAAAATGTAACAAATCTAAACAAGAAACAATGAAATAAAATAAACAGGATGTATAAACAGGATGTATGATAAACAGGATGTTTGATAAACAGGATGCATGATAAACAGGATGTATGAATAACAGGATGTATGATAAACAGGATGTATGATAAACAGGATGATTGATAAACAGGATGCATGATAAACAGGATGTATGATAAACAGGATGTATGAATAACAGGATGTATGAATAACAGGATGTATGATAAACAGGATGTATGATAAACAGGATGTATGATAAACAGGATGTATGATAAACAGGATGCATGAATAACAGGATGTATGAATAACAGGATGTATGAATAACAGGATGTATGAATAACAGGATGTATGAATAACAGGATGTATGATAAACAGGATGTATGAATAACAGGATGTATGAATAACAGGATGTATGAATAACAGGATGTATGAATAACAGGATGTATGAATAAAGGATGTATGAATAACAGGATGTATGAATAACAGGATGTATGAATAACAGGATGTATGAATAACAGGATGTATGAATAACAGGATGTATGATAAACAGGATGTATGAATAACAGGATGTATGATAAACAGGATGTATGAATAACAGGATGTATGATAAACAGGATGTATGAATAACAGGATGTATGAATAACAGGATGCGTGATAAACAGGATGTATGATAAACAGGATGTATGAATAACAGGATGTATGATAAACAGGATGTATGATAAACAGGATGTATGAATAACAGGATGTATGATAAACAGGATGTATGATAAACAGGATGTATGAATAACAGGATGTATGATTAACAGGATGCATGATAAACAGGATGTATGACAAACAGGATGTATGATAAACAGGATGTATGATAAACAGGATGTATGAATAACAGGATGTATGAATAACAGGATGCATGATAAACAGGATGTATGATAAACAGGATGTATGATAAACAGGATGTATGAATAACAGGATGTATGAATAACAGGATGCATGATAAACAGGATGCATGATAAACAGGATGCATGATAAACAGGATGCATGTTACTCGCTCCAACAGTGCAATAGAATGTCTCGCAAATACAATACAGAAAAAATTTAACAAATCTAAACAAGAAACAATGAAATAAAAATCCAAAGTAGAGATATTAGAATTAGTATGTGTGAGAATGCAGAATATAAATATTTGGTGTGTTTATGACATATAATAATAATAATATATGCCATTTAGCAGACGCTTTTATCCAAAGCGACTTACAGTCATGTGTGCATACATTCTACGTATGGGTGGTCCCGGAATCGAACCCACTACCCTGGCGTTACAAGCGCCATGCTCTACCAACTGAGCTACAGTTGGTAGATAGAACATCCTTATCCCCTTCCTCCATGTAGATAGAACATTCTTATCTCCCCTCCACTATGTAGATAGAACATTCTTATCCCTCCACTTGTAGATAGAACATTCTTATCTCCCTCCACTATGTAGATAGAACATTCTTATCCCCCCTCCACTTGTAGATAGAACATTCTTATCTCCCTCCTCTCCTCTATGTAGATAGAACATCCTTATCTCCCTCCTCTATGTAGATAGAACATCATTAATCCCCCCCCTCTATGTAGATAGAACATCATTAATCCCCTCCCCTCTATGTAGATAGAACATTCTTATCTCCTCCTCTCCTCTATGTAGATAGAACATTCTTATCTCCCCTCCACTTGTAGATAGAACATCCTTATCTCCCCTCCTCTATGTAGATAGAACATCATTAATCCCCCCTCCCCTCTATGTAGATAGAACATTCTTATCTCCCCTCCTCTCCTCTATGTAGATAGAACATTCTTATCTCCCCTCCACTTGTAGATAGAACATCCTTATCTCCTCCACTATGTAGATAGAACATTCTTATCCTCCACTATGTAGATAGAACATTCTTATCTCCTCCACTATGTAGATAGAACATTCTTATCTCCCCTCCCCTATGTAGATAGAACATTCTTATCTCCCCTCCACTATGTAGATAGAACATCCTTAACCCCCTCCCCTCTATGTAGATAGAACATCATTATCCCCCCTCCCCTCTATGTAGATAGAACATCCTTATCTCCCTCCTCCATGTAGATATTACATCCGTATCCCCCCCCTCTATGTAGATAGAACATCATTATCCCCCCTCTATGTAGATAGAACATCCTTATACCCCTCCCCTCTATGTAGGTAGAACATCATTATCCCCCCTCCTCCATGTAGATAGAACATCATTATCCCCCTCCCCTCTATGTAGATAGAACATCCTTATGCCCCTCCCTCTATGTGATAATATCATTAATCCCCCTCCCTCTATGTAGATAGAACATCATTATCCCCCCCTCCCTCCATGTAGATAGAACATCATTATCCCCCTCACTCTGTAGATAGAACATCATTAATCCCCTCCCCTCTATGTAGATAGAACATCATTATCCCCCCTCTCCATGTAGACAGAACATCATTATCCCCCTCCCCTCTATGTAGATAGAACATCCTTATACCCCCTCCCCTCTATGTAGATAGAACATCCTTATGCCCTCCTCTATGTAGATAGAACATCCTTATACCCCCTCCCCCTATGTAGGTAGAACATCATTATCCCCCTCCCCTCTATGTAGATAGAACATCCTTATGCCCCCTCCTCTATGTAGATAGAACATCCTTATACCCCTCCCCTCTATGTAGGTA